>NW_017731690.1:951087-1010225 GCF_001890085.2 Hipposideros armiger
CCTCGCCCTGTCTTTCCCTCCCTCCCTCCTTCCCTCCCTTCCTCCCTCCACCCCTCTGGGGTGCTCCCGGCAGCCCAGCCCAACACTGAAGCCGCTTCTACTCGTGAACGGCAGAAGCAGCCCAGGGTCTCTCCGCCGCCCCTTGGCCATGGCCGCGGTGCCGACGGCGCCCGCTCCCCTACGCTCCCGGGGCCTCCACCGCTGCCGCCGCAGCCGCCGCAACCTCTGAGCCCCAGGGGCCGCCGCCGCCGCCGCCGCCCGCCCGGATCCCGCCCGCGGCCCCGCCGCCGCGCACCATGCTACCTGCGGCCGCCCGGGCGAGGCCGCTCGCTGCTCCTGGAACCCTCGCTCGCGGCGTTGACAGCCACCCTTGCGGACCCGCCGCAGTCGAGGGCTCGGACAATTTGAAAGTACAATAGTTGGTTTCCCTATCCACCCGACCCGCTTCGTTTGCCATCCCAGCACGCCCATCGGATCTGAGTGGAGAAGTCCGCTGCTTGGGTTCTCTCTTGCTCTCTCTCTATACGCCTAACACCTACATCTATTTCTAAAACATTCAATATAATTAACAATCAAAAGGAAAAAAAAAAGGAGAAAAGGAAGGGACATATTACTGGGTTACTATGCACTTGCGACTGATTTCTTGGTTTTTTATCATTTTGAACTTTATGGAATACATCGGCAGTCAAAACGCCTCCCGGGGAAGGCGCCAGCGAAGAAGTAAGTGCAGGGGTTTTTACGCGTTTGTTCCCTCCCGCCGCGTTCACCTGTCGGGTCGCTTTGCTTGTCCGGAGTTGGCTGCCAGCGCAGCCCTCCTCCCGCCCTGCACCCCACGCCTCCGAAGGAGGTAACAGTTTAGGCTCTGGTATTGACTGCGTCTCTCACCCCTTCCTCTCCGCTGCATGCTCTGACCCCGCATCCACGCGGGTGCCAGAGTCGGGCAGAACCCGCGCTAATGTGGCCCCCGCCCCCTCGTAACTTCAGGTTCGCTGCAAAGTTCTGTCCTTCGTTTGATTAGCTCTAGGGATTTGTGCTTTACTTCCGAGACTCGGATGGGGACTTCCAGCCCCAGGGATGCCCCTGACCACTGAGTAAACGCCAGGGGAGGTGTGCTGACCGCTGTGCCGCCTCGCGTGGAGACCTGGCTGGGTTCTCCTGCGGCGCTTGGCTACTAAGAGCCCGCGGGGCCAGCCAGGGAAATACCCAGCGAGCGCCTGCGCGACCGCTTCCCCAGGCCACGCGTGAGTGGAGCAGAGGGCGCGCGAGGCACTCAGGTTTCGCGTGTTTGCGCACCACACAGAACCGCTGGCGGTCCCATTCCCGGGACTGTGAGGACCTCTGAGCCCGACGCTGGGGGCCGGGTTTCCAGTTACAACCTTGCCTGTCACGCGTGAGAGCGTTTACCATCTCAGGCCCTTTCAACCGGGTCCCCTGGGGCAGACACATACCAAGGGTGGGGTTCCCCCTAAAAACTCACGCTTGCCTCCTCGATGTCCCTTACCCTGACTCTTGTTACTTGGAAGGTTGGCTTGTGAAGGCTTCTTAAGACAGTGTCGTAGCTGAAATTAAATGGGCACCCCCAGAGCACCCTCAACCCGGGTGGCATCTTCCTGAGATGAGGGGACTGACGCGAGGACGGCACCTCTACCGGCTCCCGGGCAGCCCTGGGTGCAGGCGGCTTTGGCCTCTGTGCCGCGTGGGGAAGTCGCTTCGAAAACAACAGAGCTGGGGAGGAGGAACCCTAGCTCCAGTGTGTAAGGGGGAGAGGGGAGTTGGTGAGTAGAAAGAGGGAGCAACTTTCCGGAGCGCTTGGGGCGCTGAGATAGATGCTATTGCCTTGGCCCCTCAGACCTCCCGGGCGGGGGAGCCAGAGCCATTGGTCCCACGCGCAGAGTCCCCTCAGCCCCTCCGTGCAGGCGCGGGTGCAGCACGGAGGACACAGGACAGGCTTGTGTGAGGTGGAGATTTAGTAATCACTTCTCCGCCGCTGTTTGTCTCTGCCATGCCCCTGGAGGTGAGCGTCCCCTGAAAGCTACCTTTGTACCGCTCGCCTAGTGTAGACAAGGTTTGATTCACCTGAAAATTGCCTTTAAAAAAATGTAGCTGGGCGCCAGCGCCAAGGGCTCCCGCCTGGCCTCTCCATCTCTAGGATCGCGTAGCAGGGCGCAGGAGGATCTAAGCTAAACATGTCAGGGCATTCGATTTATTATCGTTGCCCTCTGAATGGTTTGTATTCTTCATAATAACTCCTCCAACCACCCTTTCACTCAAGCCTTGCCCTCGTGCCTGGCGGTCCCCGCCTCCTCTCCAGGATGGGTCCCACCAGGGAATTGAGTCGCAGGTCTGTGGGGAGAGGAATACCGAGCACAAGCGCAGCCTCCTGCTTTCCAGCCCTCTTCCAGCCAGTGCCCACCCGGCGCCCATAGCCCATCCCGGCTTTCACCCCACTGAGGACCCGCAGGACCAGGAGCCACATAATTGCGCAGGCGGGACAGGGACCTGGGTGTCAGTGTTAGAGGTGCCTCCGATTGCAGTTTTAGGACCCCTGTTCCTGAAAGAAGACACAGGGAAAAAAGTTGGTCACTCTTGCATTCCCACGGCCCCCAGCGAGGTCAACGGTGCGGGAAGCTACCGGGTGAGGCTCCGGCAAGGCTGCGGGGAGCAGCGGGATAACGCGCCTCTAGGATCAGACTAGAGAGGAATCGCGGAGTCAAAAGGCGAGCTGCTTTTCGACCTGCCTTAAAAGTCTCAAGGCCAAGTCAAAGGCGCCCTCTGGTTGTGTAGCGGGAATGAGAGAGGGAGTGGGCGGAATTGGATTGAAATTCCAATTATTCTGTGGGAGTGGGGCTGGGGGAGAGCTCCCATAGCAGGCGAGGCTCCTCGCTCCTTCGCACGCAGGGCTGGGTTTGCTGGTGCAATCCTGGGAGAGGGGCGACCCCTGGCGTCCTCCGAGGAGACACGCGAGTCTTTCTTGGCAGGTGCAGTTTAGTTTGTTTTTTTTTTTTTTTAGAATTGGGAAGGGGTGGAGGGTAAGGAGAGATCTTTGTCAAATGTCCAGAAACTCAAGGTCAAATTGCATGTGCACATACCCATTTCTTTGGAAATCTGAGAAAAACTCACAAAGAGCCTTTTTCTCAAATAAGAACTAGGAAATTTTTTTAGTGAAAAATAAGGCAATAGTTAAAGATATTTTAGAAAGAAGTGGTCTTTCCCTTCCCCTCCCCAAGAGACAATGAAAATGAATATTTAAGAGTATTCCTTCTAGCCTGTAGTTAAATAGCTTCACTTTCCTAAACTATTAAAACCCTAATTAACTATATGAGAAAGAATTATTTTTCAAAGTGGTCTCTGAAATGTTTTAGTAGAAAAGTGTCTTGCAAAAAATGATACTCATTTGTAGTGTTATTATTGTCAAGGTTAGCAAACTGTGGCTAATCCTCAGATATAGCTGATAAACAATACCAGTATTCTCCTTTCCCTAAAACAACTGTTATACCATACGTCTCTATTTTGTTGCAAGTTAGTGATCTTGTTTCCGTTTATAATAGAAACAGCATTTTAAACAGGAGTTTTGTACTTTAAAAATATCTATTGAGGTATGGGTGAATACACAATAACTTGTTTACCTATTTGGATTCATGTACATCTCCTAGAGATGACTAAATTGAACTTATTCAAAATAAAAATGAAATGCAATCATCATTTAAAAACCCTCAGGCAGCAATGTTTTCAGAAGAAAGCCTTAGCTTTAAGTACAGAATGCTAAACCAAGAACACAGAACCCAATTTTTAACATTTCCAACTCAGCCTTTGCAACTTGGTACATACAGTCAGCTTCTAAATTTCAAGTTATCCGCTAATAATATTAATGGTCAAATTTGCCATAATAACCACAGTACCTTACTATTACATCACATTTTCACTTGAATTATTCACTTGCACCCCTAAATAGCCACTTGAAGTACAGAGGCAGGTATTGCTATCCCCACTTTACAGAAAATGAACCCAAGAAACAGAGGCTAAGTAACCTATACAAAGCCATACAACAAGTAAGTGCAACTTGTCTCCTGCTATTTATACTGTATGGTGTGATTCATGTCCAGAAGAAGATGTCACGCATGTTAAATAATAAATATTATAATCTTCAGACCATCATTTTTCCAATATGCTTGGAAAACAAACTGTTCTAGTTGACTGAAAATTTTAGAAATGATATTATTAATGGCTATTGTCAAAGAATGAAATCCATAATAGCAAAATCAAGGTTGTTAAATATAATACTATTTGGTTATTCAGAAGAAATTGTAGGATCATGTTATGCCAGAAGACTATTGTTAGAAACATCTGCTGCCTTTGTAATATCCTTTTTATTTGATGCCATCTATTAATTAGGTTTTAATTGTTTAGATTCCAGATAAATACAAGTTTTGAAAAGCCATTGTATGCATAATAATTACAAAACATCTGTTGCATAATCTATAAAACTTTTAAATCTTTCATAAAGATGTTTTAAATAAAGGAGTAAGAATACAAGGGAAATAATTTTAATGGTTATAAAATAAAACCCGTTTATTGGAATATACTAGTTATTGCTCATGACATTGTTTCAGATGTTGAGCCATTCTTTGAGTTTCTGAGTACAGTGCTACTTCTGGAAAACAACAAGTTAATTATAAGGTAGAAAAATATTTCATTCTGCTATGTATTTTGTAACATTAGTTTTGAATGAAAGTATGATTTGGATATTGGCTACAATGTATTTCCTCACCTGTCTCTTTTTGTTACCAGTCTACCTTGTTTTTGAGAGAAACATTGTTTAATAGATGGAGACTTGCAAAATTTGCTGGAGAAAGTATATTCCACAACATATGTGATATCTGTGTGAATCAAAAACACAAATTCAAACTCTTAGGCAGTAATGGCAACATCTTAAATACAAGCAAAAGGCATTTATTTTTGTGAATTCTAATTTAGCCATCATTACACTATCAGAATGATTTCTTAAAATGCCCCTTTGTTATGCTAGTCTAACTCTTTATTACTTTAATAGAAGGATTTCACTAGAAGATTAAGAATAATAATTTTTAAATATTATCTTTTAGTCCCAAGTTATTCTATATAAAGCAATTGAGAATATAAGAGTGTGAAAGTGATTTAATGCCATCATTTCAATATCCCTTTAAGCATGAAATATGAGCACTATTTGAACTTGTAAGGGGATAAGTTTTGCTAAATCATTTCTCCATTAAATATTTGCTTTGCATTTGATAGTCTACAAATTAGGTCCCAAGAAAGCTATGGATGGAAATTACAACATGCAGTTAAATTTGGTTTTCAAGTTATTATGGAGAAGCCCTTGCCTCACGACTACAAAACAGGCTTATTAGTCCTCTGATAGCTCTATACTATTTGAATCTGGACAGAGATCTCCAGATTGCTACTATATGTCTAAAATATTTTAAAGTTAAATGGTTAATCTTTTTTTTAACACAATAATTCTTCTAAGTCTATGTAATGTTGATAAAATACTATGTGGAGTAGTCAGAACCCTATGTAGGATTAAGACCAAACGATCCTTCTGCAGTTATTAGAACGAACTATCAAGAAATCAAATTGTTTTACATATGGTAATTGACTCAATCATTTTCCCCCCAGATCCAAATGATTCATTTTGGACATTGTGTTAACCTCTCTTCCCATTGCCTTACTATTCACTCACCCCACCCCACCCTGAAATTTTTTTCCAAGTAGTGAATTCTTGAAATGCCATCAGAGTGGGTATTAAGTTTCATGAAATGTAAGAATCAACTTTGGTTACCATTAGGAAAACATCATTCAGTTTTGAGAGCATGGTAAGGATCATGCAAGACAGTGTGTTGAAATTCTATGTTTTACTTGGTTAGAACTATTTCTTCTCTGAACTGAGCATTGTACACTGGCATTCTTTAGAGAATGATTTGAAAAAGTGTTGCATCATAAATTACAGAGATTTTTTTTTGCCTTGCTTTTGATTTTGAGGAATAATGTGGGACTATAAGTTTTTTCTTAAGGTTTAAAATGATTGGACTGCCTTAACATTTATCATCTGATGGACAGCCTAGCAAGTTTGAAGTGCTTTGCAATTATACCGTAACAAAATTATATACAGTATAAAATATACATCTGTAGAATATGCTGCCCATTTTTTCTATTTATTTAATTCTGCCCATTGGATCTTTCCATTCAGGAATATTACTAGCATTCTGATGAAAATGCTTACCATCTAAGTGCCATTGAATGGGAAGTAACCCCATTTTCTGCTCCAGAGGTGTTTCAACAACATGAAACTTTTAAGCAAAATACCTGAATCCTTTTCACATATGGAAAATTAAAATAATTTCAAACATTCATTTACAAAACATGGTTACAGGTGCCTCTTATCTGCTAAGAGCATTTCTGCCTTATTTGTAATCTTGGCAAGGGATCTAGTTACCATCTGCTGTCGCTAAAATTCTTCTGGAAGTTTTTTAGTGAAAACTCACTAAAGAATATGATTGCCCACTTAAATATATACTTTACAGCTTTTAACTGTCTTTATGCCTTATACAAGAATCTAATCCAATCTTCAAAACACTACTTATAAGGGTTCCAGCTAATCTTTAAAAATTTGATGACTAGCAAGAATCACAAGTTCATGGCAGGGACTGAGACCTAAGAAGCCATTGCAGGAGAAGCCCCAGTGTATGCTGGGAAAAGCAGGCTGAGAAGTAGAAGACTGGATTCTACATTCAGCACTGCTACTAATATTTGGGTACCCCAGTCAAGTCCTTTCCCACACTAGGCTGCAGGTCCTTCTCTTTAAATGAGGTGGTTGGTCAAAAATTTAGATTTAAGGGATTCCTATAGTCTTTTAAACGTTTAATCTTTTGGTATGAGGACATAAGTCATGACTAGGGAGTTAAACAGTGCTTCTAAACTTAGTTGTTCTATTCAATTAAGTTTAGTGAATAAAGGTTAAGAATGAAAACAAATGTAAGTATTCATTAATCATAAGTAGATTCATCATATAAAGATGAATTAATAAGTAACTTACCAAAGTAGATAATTAATTTCACAATTTCTAGCATCTGAAAGCCACAGCGATAGTATCAATCAGCATACTCAGCCTTTAGCAGGTCCATGTTGTCCATGGGCTGAGAGAGCTAGTATGGAATATAAACTAGAGAGATGCTTCAGAACTACCCCCCTACCCCAATAGGCTTTCAGAATTGACCTATGCTGGGATGGAAGTGGCAATTACAATGGCCCAGGTTTAGGGTAATAAGGCCCTATGCTATGACAATTACAGATTGAGCGACAGAGCATGTACAGCAGATAATTTATATGCATCAAATCCATAGGTCTTGGCAACTCAATGGATATTAAGGGAAAAGACAAAGAGGGCCATATTTTGCACTAAGCTGTGGAGTATAAGGCCTAACATCTAGGTGAATGGAAAAACTACGGAGATAAACAAAAAGATGGAAAAGTAAGAGAAACAGCTTTTGTAGGAAACTTATTTTTCCTTTGAGTTATCTTTACTTTGAGAACCAGTAGGGCATTTAATAACTCCAAAGCAAAGTTTCAGAGAGAGAGTCAGGGGCTGAAGATAAGTATTTTGGAGTCATTCACACTCATATAAAGGGTATAGTTGAATGCATGGGAAAATCGAGTAGTGTTTTGCTTATTATTAAAAGCGTTTGCAGTGCTGACATTGAGACTCACTTTTCTTGGTAGTATCAAAATAAGATTAATCACATTAAGGTACTTTGTCTATTTTAGAGAGTTTTTATAGTACTCTTTGTATTAATTACATAAGAGAATGGCTGCTGGTATCGTGAGCTGCAATTTTAAGTTGCCAAATCATTCAATTGAAGGCCATATTTAGAGTTCTTATCACCTGGTGGAACTATATTACTTTGCCACAGATCATAGGAAACTTGAAAAACTTTATGGTAATGCAAGATAAGTTTCCTTAAGGTGTAAAAGTGATTTTTTAATATCATTCCATTTAGTTCTAGCATCTACTCCTAACAGTGGCATTCTACTTTCAAGTAGATTGATTTCTCTACAGAGCATGCTCTTGTAAAGTAAGAAATTCTCAGGCTGGGATGAAGTTGAAGGAATCCAGTCCATCTACATAAAGCATGGGTTAGCTTTGCAACATCTCCACTGAGTAATTGTGCAGCCTTCGTGGCCACCCGGCCTCATGCCCTGTCATTTTCTCCTTATTCAATTTGGGCTTTCCGTATCAGAAGCAGGTTATGTTTTCTAGTGACTCTATCCTCCCAGTTCTCCCCTGAGGCCTTGGCATGGGCATGGGATTGGATTTAGTTACCTTGAAACATCTTTCTAAAATGAATCCACAATAATGCAATGCACTATTCACTCCCAAAAATTGTCCTCAGAAAACTAGCTGGTAAGCATATTTATAATTATACCCCAATACAAAGCACATTCCTGGGAGTAAGTGGTAAAGCAGCCCCCATTTTATAACCACATAATACAAACCACCACCACACAATATAAAATCACAGAATTTGTGAGCTGCTTATTTTAGAACACTGTTTTCTTAACATATGCTTGATAAGTTGGTAAGAAAAGGAACCACTAGTTTCTCATTGTTACGTTCTCCTCTCATACAAAGGGACCTCACAGATGTGAACACAGTCATTTCAACAGAGGCTGTCATATAAGGAAAGGCGATATCAGTCACATTTTCCTGATGTGACTGATAAGAAACAGGTACTATTATGCTAAAGTGTGTGCAAATGCTTCATAGCAAACAACAGCTCCCCAATTCTCAGAGCCACTGGTATGTTTATATATATTTTATCTTAACATACATTTATATTTACTTGTTGAAATGAGTGCTGTGATAATGATTATTATTTAAATAGCTGCTGTGTTTTGAACATCTTTCAATGCCAGACCTTCTACTTGATGTTTTTGTAAATATGATTTCATTTAGTTCTCACCCTTACCCTGTAAGGGTGGTGCCAACAGGCCCACGTTAGTTGCCTCAGATCAGTCAGCGAAGATGGGGTGCCCCTGGAATTCCAGCCCAGGTCTGCTGACTCCAAAGCCCTTGATTTCCTCATGTCACCTCAACGATTGGGATTGGTACTAGAGGCGATCATGGAGGCACTTTCACAAACCCCACCTTATTTTTTCTTCCCCGTGCTCTCTCTTTGCTCATTAGCTCTTCCTCCTTATTTAGCAAACCATGAATCTTCGTCAAACACTTACTGTGGAAGTTGCTTCTGGTATTTTAGTTCTCTCTCTTACGTGGCTTTCTTTTCTCTGCTCTCTTTACTCTATTTCCTTAACCCTGCCTTCTTCATGGTTCTCAAACATCAAAAGTTGCTGATTTTTTTTTTCTCACTAGAAGCAATAGAATAGCATAGTTTATATGAAACGCTCTAAGATTCTTCTTCCCATCTACGGTTTGCATGTCCAAGAGAAGATTAACTTAGGCATGAGGATGTGGGCAGAGTCTATAATTTTGCAGTTAAATATCAAAATCCTTCTATGTAATTTACAACCACAATAGATATTTCACTGGCTAGTTTTTGTGATCCAGAAAAGTTATCTTTATGGTGCTTCATAAAATTTGTTATTTATATTGCTTTTATCATGAACATTAACAGTAACCTCCACTCCAAATTCTTGCTTTATGGGCTTTGGTACAGTGATTTTTCAACCCTGATTTCAAATGAGAATCACCTGGAGACCTTTCAAAAAAAAAAAAAGCAAACCAATGCCAGACTCCACCCTAAACCCAAAGAAACCATCTCCAGGGATGGGGCCTGAACATCTGTATTCTCAAAAGTAGTCCTGGTGACTCTAACGTGCCGCCACTACTGTTGGACCCTTAATTCAAGAATAACTATTACTGCTGAGCAGCTATAAAAACAGTGCCAGTTCACAAGGGTGAGACAGACAGAACAGACATGTGTGGGGTGAGATAAGAGATAAGGTATCTATCACTTGAGCAGATAGTAGTTTAAAATATACAACAGTCTGATAGTCCCATGTTGTTTATCAATAGAGCGTTGTTGAACTCGTGGCACTGACTAGTACAGGCAAAACTATCTGATAGAGAATTGTCTCAGCTAAAGAGTCTAAGAGAAGAGAGCCAAGTGCACACAGTAGGACATGATGGTGAGTTTAATGGATACTGGCTTCACAGAATAAGAACACTGCTGCTGGATAAGGTACAGTCAGGACTGAGTGAGCTTGCTGTTGAACTCTACATGCCATAGGTGAGTTAAGCACTAAACAGGAGAGAAGATGGGGTATTGGCCATACCAGAAATACTTTTCAAAGCTACCCTTAATAATAAGCAATTGTTTCCATGTCTCACCCGATGATTGGTAATGTACCCTAGAGTCCTCTTTGTTTTTAGGAAAAACGTCATGGTTAGAAAACCACCTAACAATAAACATCCCTTTCTTTTATAGTTTCTATAACTCCTGCCCAACTTTAGATTGACTACTGGTGGTCAGTAAAACTACTATAGATAGCATAACTTGTACTGTCTTAACAGGCTAAGTTTTGTGGTACATTGTTTATTCGTGAACTTAACTGTTTTCACTTCTGTCCTAGTGTGCTCTTCTTTGGGTGGCTATCTTCATTAAATCTTGTTTATTATTCTTTTCTAGTCCATGAAAGATTTTCAAACCTTTCATAAAGCAGGGAAAGCTCCGTGTAAAAGTGAGGTGGAAGTCTGGGCTTCCTGTCAGACTTCATTCTGCTTGTTAAGGGGGCTCCTTGGGAGAGTTTGGGTCTAGTGAGTCACTAGGCCAAATCCCAATAACCACAATTGCCAAAAGTAATTAGACTGAAGAAAGCCAGGCTCCCTGGGAGAAGGGTCATCACAGCACACTTGAGCCATTGCTCCATGGTCAGACCTAGTTACTTGTCCCTAAGGATTGGGAGCAATCATGAGTTACAGAGAGCAGGAAATCCACCAGAAAACAATGCTTTCCACCAATTTTTTTTTCCCCTCAATAGGTTATTTACCCTACGCATGCAAGAGATGTAAATAGGCCACTGGTATACGTGCATAGTTTATGTCACCCTCATCTTATAAACCACCTTGTCTGCCTGCAGGAGTCTATAGACACACACAGACAGAACTCCTGTCGTCATCATTCTAAGTTCTCCTCCTCCCTTCCTGAGTAGATAAAGAGCCCAAGGAATTTAGTCTGAATCTTTGTAAAAGAGGTGCCTGGTTAGGATGGAAAAGGAAGGGAAAGGATCTTTGTAAACATCCTTAGGTCAATTTAGATAGCATATTACTAAACTAACATTTGAAAATAAGGAAATAGTAGTCTATTACACCAGGACAGGAGTTCTACAACCTCTAGAGCTTGGAAAAGGCCAAGAGCAAACTTACGACTTCTTGTACTGAAAACAATACCCTGTTAGAAACATGGTGCTATGAGTAGCTAAGCAGAAGTTATCCATAACTGAACAGTGCTCTAATTTTAAACTTTTATTATTTTTTTAATTAATTTTTTTTTGTGGGGGTGGGGGGAACAGTGTGTTTTTCCAGGACCCGTTATCTCCAAGTCAAGTAGTTGTTTCAATCTAGTTTTGGAGGGTGCAACTAGAGGCCATGCGGGGATCGAACTGGCAACCTTGGTGTTATGAGCCTGTGCTCTAACCAACTGAGCTAACCGGCCACCCCATAATTTTAAACTTTTAATAGGTTAGAAACTAGAAGATTGTTAAACCTTTCTATAGGCAAATATTCAAGGAGCGCAAATATACCTGTGCTTACTAACCTAAGGGAAAGTTCGCCTTTGCAGCTATTGGCAATGCCTCAAATGCCAAGGAAAGATACTCTGTCACCTCATGTGATTGATATTTAATGGAACAAACACACAGCGCTCCCACTGATTGTATCCTTAATGTGATGAGTTTCACATTCCTTTATGATTCAGAATGACTTCAGTATACTCGGTACACCTATGACTACTTGCTCTCTTTGTTTAAACAAATGGATGTGTGATATTGCTTATTTTAAATCTACAGACAGGCAGGCAGTCAGATTCACATTCTGTCCGGCTTTCTCTGGCAAATAAACACTGACCTCATTCATTGTGCACACCAGCAAGTTATAATGACCTGCAGTCCATTTATTACCAATCTAGTGGAACTATATATTTTATTTTCTTTGGTCTTAACTTTGACCATGAGATAATCTAAGAATAGAAGGATCCTAATTTTTGGAAACTTAGCAGCAAAACTGTTACGCCTGTGTTTACATGTATCACTACCTTTGGATGGCATGAATTTTCTGCCATGAAATATAAATGATACAGACAAATGCTGCTTGGCCACAAACTAAATAAGCACATACTGAGCAGCTGAACATTTGTTTCTTACAGAATTCAATCTTGTTTTCCAATGTATGACTCACTTTTTGATCTAACTCCAAAAGTACCCTCATTACTATTTGGTAACAAGACATAAAGCACAAAGGTGGTATCCCCAGCCCCTCTGGCCTCAATTCACCTACTCATTTCACACCATCCTCAGGATGGTATCTCTTAGCCCCCTCTACAAAGACTAGTATAATTTAAAAGGGGCCGCCTCTCTTTCGTATAGCACATTTCTAAGACATCCATCCGACTTCCCAGTCTGTCCAGAGCTTGATGTAGATCCAAGATTTTAACATACCGTAGATCAGCGGGATTGCTTCGGAAGCCAATTAGCTTGCAGGACCATGTCCATGCATACTAGACCCTAATAATATCAACAGCATGTGCTATTCCACCCAGCACCAGGACCCAAGACCCTCCACACCTGATTTCACAAGTGTTTTCAGACTTGTGAGCATTATGTGCTCATATCTCAAGGTTTAATTGCTAATGGAATAAGGGAAGGTTTCAGGAAGAGGAGCTCCAAACCATTTCAGGCTACTGCTGCCATTTTCAGCACCCATGTAGACATCTCACATTCCAGGAATTCATTATAAACTGTTTGCTTCTGAACTTAATATATTGCCCATACTATACATGGAGGGCTTACAATCCCAGAAAACTTGAAGCAATAGCTTTTAACCAAACTACTTAAATCACAGGCTGAGGGACTTGAGTGCTATCCATCAGATAAGAATACATCTCAAAGGAAAAGTGCCAAGATTTTCCAGTGTAGGATATTTTTTCCACCCTTCCTAGCCCAAACTCACTTCCTCATCCACACCCCAAATTCTAAACCACTACTAAGATGAGTTGAACAGCCTTAATTTTAGAATCTTGCAAAGAAAAAACAAACACACAGATAGCTGAGTTAATTTATAAAACACTGCTGCGTTTATCTTGGCAGATTTCAATCCTCTCCTTTCTAACTCTTGCATGCTGACTCTCACTCAGCAGCTCATGGAAGGAGCAAGTCATTTCTCTATATTCAGGGCCTTGAGGACCCTTGAACAGAGTAAGTTTGTTGTTTCTTCACACTTTTTATACAGGTTTCTTTTCTCAGGTACAATTTATTTACTGGGTCTCTGAAACCTAAATAATCCCTTTAAACCTGAAGCCACTGGGGAGTCATTTTTATAAGTGCAATAAATGAAAGTGGCTGTTTAGATATTTCCTTGAACTGGCCTATACACTGAAGTATCTTATTGTTAATACAAACCCTCGATATTCTAGCAAGCAGTTCCCTGAAATTCTAGGGCTGCTGAAAATGACATGACCAGGGCCCAGGCATCTCCCCTCCCCCACACTCCAGCCCCCTGTTCCTGGGAGTATGCCAACAATTTTGCAGGATTCGTTCTGACAACTGTTCTGGTGTAAATATTTAGAGAAGTCCTTTCCATTAGAGATTAAACAAAGTGTGAGTAACTGTTCCGAAATGATAGATCTTATTAATGTTTGCAACAGCAGGCCTTATGCATTCTGATGCACGGACTCCAATACTCTACACTGAAGAAAACACTAAGGGGAAAAGAATCAAGACAGGAATTAGTGTGAACTGTATGTAATCTGAACTGCAAAATATTATTTTAAGTTATCACTATAGAGATGACATGTTTTAAGTGCACAGAATGTAGGGGAAATGAGTTCATTTAAATTGAAAGTAGCAAAAATTTGCTACTGGTGTTTTAATGGTTCAAAAACGGTTGAGGGTAATTACAGATCTCTCTCTTCTTTTTTTTTTTTTTTTAGTCGCCATGCCAGATCAAACAAAACTCTTAACTATTTCTCTATATTCCCACCAAAATAAAGTAATATTGGGTTGTTGGAAAAGGCATGATGCATTTTTGCAATGAAAAAAATAGAAAAAATATGTCATGACTTTTCCCACAACCCATTACATCCGAGATCCTATGTGACGTAAGCTCTGGTTTCTATATCATTATTCAAGAACTATTGAAAAGGATAATGGTTGGGCTCTAAGGCTGATATCAAATGTCACTTGTTAAAATAGGATAGTACCCTAGCCTCCAGGAAGCTCACCAGGGTTCCACTTCTTGCTTTCCTGTTTGCATGGCATTTTCAAGTGTTTATTATATACCAGGGCATTATACAACTATGTAATTTAAAACATCAGAGGCTTCATTGACTGAATTTCAAATTAATTCTGCAGTATTAATGATTACTGTGATACTTGATTAGAACAGATGTATATCCTTTAGCTAGTTATTGTTTCCTCCTTCCCTTGATGATTTAAGGTCGACACTGAAATATGGAAAAACATGAATTTTAATTCAATGTCTTTACTGATAAGTCACAATCTAAGGTTTCTCATTAATATATGTAACTTTTCTTTACAAGAATAGGATTTTTTTTTTCTTTTTACTTTACATTAGGGTTTTTTTTTGTATAGAAAAGCATTTTAGTAAAAAGGATGCCATGTAAATAATGTTAAAATATCTACAATGGGATTTTACTTCTCTTTTATTTCAAACAAATAATGATAGTCATTCACTGCTGAGTCTCCAATTGAATCCCACTTGAATCCTGTATTTGTTCATGATTTAACAAAGAAAATAATAAAAATAAATATAAGGGAAATAACAAGGAAACTTCATAACGTTCAGTGAAGGAGAATAGCACCTTTGTCCTTCCTAGAACCTAGATCCTCTTGAGTTTGGACTATAGTTAGAGAAATCCACATTAGGGGGACAGATGAATTGACTTCTAATTAATACGCTGCTGTATAATTTAGACAAATCATTTAGTGTGTGATTCAGCTTCATCCATTATAAAATGGGACTCACAATCTTTCGTTTACCTGAAGGCAGGAGACTGGTCTTGAAGGCCCTCCAACAGCATGATCAAAGATCTTTTTCTTTTCCTTCTTGGAGCATGCTCTAATCTTAGACAGTTGTCTGACAAAAGTTCAAGCATGTGGAGTTAAGGCTTGAATTCAAACACATTCATTTCTTTTTGTACTTTAATGCTGATTTTTAAACCATAGTTTTAGAAAGGTAACAAGTGAAAAAAGAAGGTTTGTTGGGGAAAAATGACGGACGAAAATTGAAATTAAACTTAGCCCTACTTAACACAGTGTAAATTCATTTATTCAACAGCCATTTGTTGAATAAACCTTTAATATGTGGTGGTATTAGAAAAGTGAGCACAGCGACTCATGAAACCTGCCATTGTCGCCTGTAGCAGTGGTAAAGGAAAGAAAATAGGAAGCCAAAATTAAATAACATTTGGCTTAAGATAAATTAAATACTGTTACTCTTTATAAGCTCTATAACATTTTTTAAAAGGCTTGTTTAAATACAATTGGAAAGTAATTAGGTAGTTTATAAATGAGCCTAATGTAAACAGCAGATTCTTCTCTGGAAAACAAAGATACTAGACATCATGGAGATGAAGCAGGAAGGTAGAAGGAAGATCGACTGAAAACACTGGAATTTATTGGGCCTCTCAGTGTTTTCTTGTCTGAAAATTTATGACCAATGAACGGGAGTCATCATTTAGCATGACGTTTGTGACAATCATAGGAAGTATGCTATGCGCACTGTAAACGTAGCTGGCATTGTTAGGTAAAGCTTGTAATGGAGTGGCGTAGTTTGGCTGAGTGAATTTCCATTTTTGGCTCATTGACTAATTTCTATAGTTGAACTTTCACACTAGTTCATTAACTGGAATTACTTTTACCAAACAAACATTAAAATATTTTATGTCTAAAAATAGTTCTTTTTTGTCCATCTCTCTGAGGCATTTTTTCAAACCTTTTATGGTAAACCCTTGACCACTACATGGAACATGCAATCCCATCGACTTAAAGCACCAGTTTGGCAAACACACATCACCAAGTTATTTGGATTTCCTATGGAAGCCTTTTGATGACCTTTCGTAACGTCAATATATAGCATTAAAGATGTCAGTTGCCAGAATTCAGAGTCTTCAAAATAACATGATCCAGTTCCTTTCTGTATGTTTGTTACTAAGTCGAGAAGGGTTTTGAGTAACTATCACGTATTTTTACGAGTTATCTCATGTAACCCTCAAAGCAATCTCATGATATATTGATAACTATTTTATAAATGCAGAAACTGAGACTCAGAACAATTAAGGAACAGCAAAATGACATAGCCAGAAATGGTAGAACTGAGTGTATATCCAGATCTTCTGTGACCTGAAGCACAGTTTCCCCATTACACTCTGCTTTTCATTAAGCCCGTTAAAGGAGAATGCCAGAGGAGGTTTAAATGATGGAGAGTTCTCTTTTTGCAGCTCAGACTAAACTACTAATGCCTCCTTAGACAAAAAGGAGTGAGAGAGAGTAAACCAGACTCATTGACAGAAGTGGTTACTGGGGAAGTGCATTGAGAAGCCTTTAAACTGTTTTTAAAGCAGAAGCCTGATAAGATCGTTAACTATTGTTCTTCCAAGATCACTCTAATTGCTCAATGGTAGCAGTGGTGATGGTAGGAAATGGCAAGTTGCAGCTCTGTTAATTAAGGACATAGAATCCATAGGAAACGGTGATAAGAGATGGATGCCATTTAGTGAAATAGAAAATACTAGAGAAAGAACATGTGTGGGTTAGGTGTTCCCCATATTTTAATAGTAAGGAAGATTTTGGAGGATAATATATACGGCATAATCCCCTCGTGTTACTTTCAGAAAAGAAAAGGCCAAAGTAGTTACTTGATTGAAGTCACTTCCCTGTGGAGAAAAGAGTAGAAACAACTCCTGTGGCCATTTTGTAACACCAAATGCCACATAGCAGATGGATGGTTCAGGCACTGACATTCCAGAGAAGTGCTTTGCAGATCTTCTGGCAGTCTGATTTCTTATTTGTTTAATTCGTGGTCATTTCAAAGAGAATTTTCTGTTCACTGGATGAAGGGTTATTTCACAATCTCTTTATTTCTTTTCTGCATGAGATCCAAATCTTAAAAACTTACTATAACCGTTGGCCTAGTCTAATGTGACTCATGATAGGGCACAATTAAAAAACAATTACACATATTCTCATCAAATACAGTTGCCATGGGCCGGCCGAGTGGTGCGTTGGTTAAGAGCTGGCTTGGGACACCAGAGGGTCCCGGTTTGGATCCCACATATGAGGACCGGTGACACTGCCCTCTACAGCTAAGATGCTGAACAACAGCTCAACCTGGAGCTGGGCTGTCGTGAGTTGCAGGCGTCAGTGTGGGCTGCAGCCCCTGCTGCAGTGGGTTGCCATGGGCTACCGTGAGTAGCCAGCAGCCAGCGTGAGCCAGCAACTGATCTGCCTTGCCCAGAAAGAGCACAATGATGGTGCCAACTTGGGCCAGTGAAACAACGTCCTCCACAAGTAGACTGAAGAACAAAAGGACAGCAACTTGTCAGTTCCTCTTCCCCCAATTCCCCAGGGCTGTTCCCATCCCCCAATTCCCCAATTAAAAAAAAAATACAGTTGTCAGTTTTCTCATCTTATGTGTTCTTATTCTGTTCCTGAGAATGGTTAAGTTCAAGTCTGGCCCTGAGTTTCTAAAGTATCATTATGCCCGTCATTAACAATAGCATGTCATTATAATTTTGTATAGCTTATTTGATTTTTTTTCAATACCCTTGAGAAATAGGGAGAGCAGGTTTTACCATTCTCATTTTCCAGATAAGGCTCAAAGATGTTAAGTGACTTGTATAGTATCACAAAGGCAGTAAGTGGCAGCATTCAGCCTCAAATTTCTTATAGGGGACAATTTGTTTTGTTTTACTAGAAGTTCATGGCCTTTCCTGCATTGCCAGTATCCCCGTTTATCTCATGTGAAGTTCCTGCTATTAGTATAATTTCTTTGGGTTTGACATTAAAAACATGTAAGTTAGGGAAAATCTTTGTGCAGATAAGATTATTCTTATAATCAAGGTGAATTGGTGGATCTTTAAAATCCTTTCCTATTTGAATACCCATGTGTGAGCCCCTCATGGGGGGGCAGGTAGGAAACAGGAGGGAAAAGGATGTCAAATAAGCTATTTTAAAGACTTAACAAAAATGCTTTCAAATCTAAGAATAAAACTCTAAGCCCATGGCTCCCCTAACGGTTCTTATAAACTACAAATAATTTTTTAAAAGACCTGTAGTGATATATTATTTTGTAAAATGATGAAGAAAAATATCCCATTTTGTTATTTCACTGTCTATAATCATTATTTTTGTTAGATTTAGGGCAATGAATTAGGACGCTGACATTAGCTCCCTAATTAAAATTCATCAGCAAGCCTTTTGGGGAGACAGAGTGTCCAAAGCAACATGGCTGCTGGGGGTGTGATGGAAAATGAGCCATGTTGGATCTTTTTGTAACAAAAGATTTTGCCTCTGTAGTCTCCATGGAGAGTGATCATTTATAATGGACCACAGGAAAATTTGTTTTATCCTGTGGGAAAGACGGACGATCAGAGGAATTACTGTCAAGTGGCTCTGCTCTTACTCTGGGCGATTTTCGTGACTAACTTTCCAGGTCCTGTCTCCACAAGGACTACTCACCCAGAGCTGAATGATCTCAAACACTGGACAACGTAATGGGATGTTGCCACTTTAAGGAATCAAGCTTAGTTCCAGCAATTTAGCTCTCTTTGGCTTTGGAAAATGCTTCAGTTCCGTACCTAAACTCTGGCATGCTCAGGTGTGATGTGTGAACTGCTGGGTTGGAAGCATCCCCCCAACTTTTTCCCTGAATTCCTGTAACAGGTGAACAACATTTCCTAAACTTTTATCACCTTCTAGACAGTGATGTTTCCTTACCCTCACAGTGAACTTCTTAGCTTGCTCCTTATGTTGGCTCTTAACTTTTTCTCTCCTCTGTTTCTCTCCATAAATTTTACATTTCAGTCAAACCAAAAAAAAACCCTGAAACGTGGCACTAACGCTGGGTGATCCTAATCAAGACACCAAAACTCCATAAGCCTTAGTTTTGGTTTGGGGGGGAGTTTTGTGGGGTTTTGCTTTTCTATAAAATGAAGGTGTATATTTGCTCTTTATGATTTATTATGAACCGGTTAATATGCTTAGTCCTGGGCTACGTGTTTGAAATAAAAAGAAGAAATTCGGAAATAAGACAAGTCCAAGCCGCTATGACCTCAAAATGAAATAATCATTTTTACCTCCCTCCCTCCCTTACCATTCTAGTTTGATATCTGAATCCACTTTTCTCAGTTAATTACGTTATTTTGTGCCTGGTCTCCCAAGTTAGAAACCACAAAATCAACATTTGTTACTCCTTCACTTGCCTACTTAAAATTGATTGTGAAATCCCGTCAATCCTGCCCATTCTTCTTTGGAAATAACTTTAAAATCCATGCCCTCTTTTTCGATACCATCAATGCTATTCTTATTCAGCCAACAACAGTACCAGGTACAGAACATAACACCCCATTGACTCTCTCAACTTTTAATCTCTCCTTCACTGATTCTTCTCTCTGCCATCAGGTCTTAAAACCAGATTAGATAATGTCACTGATCTGTCCACAAATAGTAATAGTTCCTCCAAAATGCATATAAGGTTAAATTCAAACCCCCACCCAGTTTCCCCTTATGTTAAAAATTCAGTTCAAATATCAGGTCTTCTGAGTAGATGCTTCCAGGTGGTTGGTTATTTCCTATCTGGGAAGGTCTTGTACACAGTACGGTACTTACCACACTGGCTTTACTTTGTTTATGGTTTCTCGCCATATTTTGAACTAGGTCTTATCCACCTTTCCATCTAAAGCACCAAAGCACTGTTTGACAAACTGTCTTAGAAAAAATGAGAAAATATGTTAGGTATGCTCTATGGTAATAGAACTTCCTGAAAGATAGGCTGACATTCAATATGGGGAAATGTTTTAAGATGTTCGATATGAGGAGATGCTATAAAGTAATTATATTGGCTGCCCGCAAATATCATAAGATTTGTTCTACTAGACATGATTAAATAGATTCTTCTGGGAAAGTTGTTTAAACTAGATCCCTCTAAAGTTCCAAAGGTTTGCGATTCTATGAGCTGGGAGCTCATTACCTGTATGGACCTCAGTATTCTCCATTGGTCTAAGTTCTTCTTTTCCTTTAAGTTTCATAACTGTTCCTAACTATTTTCTATAGTCTTTGAATACCTCAATCATCAGTAATTCCTCCTGCCTTTTAATTTCTGTTGCACTAGATTTCTAGCCTATATATTTATGGTCTGTTAAAATATAAAAAGTACTATTTTCCTAAATGTATTGTAGCCTTCTTGATCAGAGACCATGTTTTGTCTCTCAGTCCCTAGAAGAGTTATTTCCAATTGTCACTGAAAAAATACTTATTTGTAAAGATGGCAATGATGTGATACTGAATGTATAGTATTTGTATCACCTGCATCACATTTACCTGGGGTGCTTCTTATAAGTGCATCTACCTAGGCCTAACTCTTCATTTCTGAATCAAAATCTTATGGAGTAAAACCTATGCATCTGAATTGCTACAAAGCACTCCAGGTCATGTTTACACACAGTAAAGTTTTAGAACCACTGGACTAGACCTTTGGGTTGTATATACCCTTTGGGATCATTTCTATAGCATGCCTTACCTCTTTCAGTCTGTTTGAGCAGGTTCTTGTCTTCAGGGTAGATTCCAGAGGACTTCTTGCCAGAATGTTGTGTGAGACCATCATTGATACCCATTAAAAGCTGTGTCTGCAGTCTTCAAAAGTAGCCTCTCCCTATGACTATTAGTGAGTCTCTGGCTCCCTGAGTTTCCCCAAATCTTCTGTTAGAAAGAAGCATCAGCATCTGCCCTCTCTCCAGCCTCCTTGCTGGGAGGCTTCTGAGAGAATTATTATTGACTAAAGTTTCCAGCTGCCTCAAATGAGTGCCCATAGCACAAGGATGTAGTTAGTACTTCTTGGGTAAAACAGAATGTTTTATACCCACTGATTTGTAATGAGTGCCTGTGAGAGGGCTGGGTGCCTACATATGATCTCACTTAATCCCCTCCTGTCACTCTCCCCCCACCCCAAGCATCTATCCAGTAGATACTGTCATGTTACAGATGAGGAAGCTTAGGCTCAAAGAGGTAAACAACTTTTGTCTAAATAAATCATCAGACTGTGAACTCTTTGACACAGATGATGGGTTTTATCCATCTTTGGATGCTCACTAACAAGCACAGTATCTGGATATTACATAATTTGTTTAAATGAATAGCTGGATGAAGAGATAAATTTTGGTTATTCAGCTAGTAAATGTCAGAACACTGTATGAGTCCAAAGCCAGTTCTCTGCAACCCAGTCCCAGTGCTCCTCTGGGAAGTATGCGGGGCCCATTTCTGAGTCAGGTGGTGATCCAGTGAGCATCCACATATGTACACAAATGCATCATATTCACAGAGGTACATGTCAGCACCTCCTGTTCTCTCAGCAGTTTTGTGACTCTAGGAGAAAAATCCACTTATTTTTCAACTCAGGATTTTACATGTAACACATAAAGCTGGATTTATTTAATGGTATACCCACTATTTGCACATCTTCTCGTGCCTGTTAAAATACCACAAGTCCCTTGCCTGCTGTTTGCTTATGCTAAGACTTCAGCCATCAGATATTCTACTTGAGCATGCTATGTGGCAAGAAGATCCAAGTTTATTCATAATATAACAAAGTGGAGTTTGTTTTTAGCACAAACTGAAGTTTGTTTCATTCAAGAATATGAACTTTGCAGTTATGGAATCACACCCATGCAGATTCATTACCATTAAACTATCACATTTTCTGTTTATGTTGATTTCTAATTAATTCTCTCCTTAAAAAAAAAAAAAAAAAGAGGAATGGCTCTCTCAGCCAGACCAGAGCACATAATGATTCCCACTGTTGGATGAACACTGTTGGATCTGTCTCATGAAAAACGCTGTTATTACCACCCACTAACTCATCAACAGGTCCTGGCTCTCTACAGCAACTGGGTCTCCGTTACCCCTATCCACACCCTCTTGTCCTCTATTCACCTCCACTTGGGAACATGGCCACTTGGAGAAGGAGAAGCCTTTCCCTCCCTTCGCTACAGCTGGAGATGCTGATTCAGTACCTTACATTTTACACCCGCGGCAGAGTGCATTAACCTTATGATAGAATTTCTACTTGTGGTTACGAAAAGAACCACTACTTTTGTTTCTACAAATGTTTTCTGTTGCAGTTTCAGCTGCAGCTTCAACTATAGCAATCTGGTAGGTCATAGGAAAATGAATATAGTTTCCATTGTACTTTTGAAGTGTCAACTTTGGAATGAGCCACAAAGGCCATTAACTCATTTCATAGAAAAAGGAACATCATGTTGAGATTCTAAAAGGAAGGTTGTACTAAAAGCAAAAGCTATAGTGTTGTTGCTCTAAATTAGACTGTGTCAACTTGCATTGCTAATGGCAAGAATTCAGAAAATACAAAAAGATTAGACACGAGATTGCAAAATGTTTCACTTTTTATTCTCTGTATTTATTCCTATAACCTCTTATATATTTCATAACTTTCCTGTTTCTCCTCACCACCACCACCACCACCACCACCACCACCACCACCACCCCACACACACTCCAATAAAAGAGAATGAAAATTTAAAACCCCAAAGCAAACTAAAATTACTGCTAGAAGGAGATGGGAGGAACAAAGGAGAAATGAAATGTTCCCAAGAGCAAGGAACACATAGATCAATGCACAGCCTCTTCAAAGATTATAATCTGGATGTAAATTCCCAAGTTACGGCCAGTTAGAACATTCTCCTCTAATATAAAAATTAATAAGAGAACATATTTTCATGGAATACAAGATGCTGGTTCTGTTCCATAACACATAAAATTAACAAAAATTACAGTGAATACCTATATCAGGCAAAACGTGTGCTTGCTTTTTTACTGAAATTTACTTGCAGTGCAGAATTTAAATGCACTTGGTATAAAATCCCAGCTTTTTTCTTTGGTCCACAAGGGCCTGCAGGACCTGGCTTTAACCTCCTTCCCTAATCTCGCATACCACTCGCAGCATGGAAGCCTCACTAGTTGCCCTGGTGCTGCTCCTCATGCCTCGTTCTTTCCCAAAGCCTTAAAATCTTTGCACTTGCTGATGCTCCACCTGGAATACTCTTTCTCAGGTCTTCATGGCTGACTCCTTCTCATTCTCCAGGTCTCAGCTAAAGGGTAACCTTCTTTAAAGGGCTTTCTCTGACCACCGTATTTTAAGTAGTTCCCCAGAGCTACTCTCAGCCTTATCCACCTGTTTATTTCCTTCACAACACTCATCACAATACTTAATCAACTATTTGTGTACTTGCTTATTTGCTGATTAATGTCCTGAGGTCAAGAACTGGATGTCTTGTTCATGCCTGGATTTTCTGTATCATGTGTAGTATTGGGCACATAGTGAGTTATTAGAAGTCTTTGTTGCAAACCTTAATCACAGCCTCACCAATGTATATGAGATGCAGCCCATGCTTGTCCATCTTTAATTTCTAGTTCTGACTCTGTAGCCTGTGGATAGACAAAGCACAGCCACCAGCCACCAAGTTGGCATCTAGCTACCAAATATTCATCATATCTTAGATTTCAGGAATTCTGTATCTGTCATCATTTGCTAGCCATTTTCTTAATATTTTGAGCTGGCTTGATTTTAGTGGAAAGTCTAGCTAATTGCTACCTAATGTTAGGCCTGTTTTATTGCTGTGGTTTTATTTTAAAGTATTTATAGAATATAAATATTAGACTCCCTTCAGGAAATTATTATTCAGTAAGAGAAAGAGAAAGATTTTCCAAGTTCTCAAAGAAATAGTTTCCATTAAAAACAGTATGTTTCCCCACATAATAATGGTGGAGCCCTAACTGGGCTGTATTCAGCAACTAGTGAACACATTTCTCTCTGAGACTGTCAGGAATTTTGTGAACCCATTGGTGTGGGCACAAACTTTCAGAGTATTTAAGGTTGATTCACTGGACAAAAAAATGTGACAGACTCTATTATCCTAACTGTACAGGTCAATTAATGTCTGTTCTCTTGACTTTGATAAGAGACCAAATAGAATGTGTGTGTGTGTGTGTGTGTGTGTGTGTGTGTGTGTGTGTGTGATGTGTCTAAATATATATACATACTCATGCACGTATATGTATATTTAAAGAATATCAATAAATTTTAATTCATTTAATAATTAAAGCATTGGCATATTAAAACATTAAAGCCATCAGATGATACACAGTATTTCAAAAATAGTAAAAATTGTACATGTTTGTATTTATAAATATGTGCCTCTTTCAACAAATTATTAGTCAAAAATGATAATAGGGGATTATAATAGACCTTTATTCATCCACATATCATTGTTTGAGAACGTAAAGGAGTGCCGTATGCCAATAAGTAATTATATTTATTGAAACAGCTTTTGACATTTTGCTGTCTATACCTAGCACTCTCAAGTTGTCCCAATGGTTGTGGAGATCTAGTTATGGTCAGTTCTGCCTTGGATGCTTCAACTTATGAACAAACGAGAAACATGGGCTCTCCATGTGCTCTGGGGTTGGTTCAATAGAATTTGAAAGAGATTGCCAAGTAATTCAAAGTTTTAACATTAGACTTTTCTTAAAGTGAATATTGCCAAACATTCCATGGAAGCTGTCTTTCCCTAACCATAACATTACATTACACGTAAAAATGATCCTATAGCAATTGAGTCCCAAAATTTGATAGAAATATGCTGTCCTAACTAAGGCAAGAAAATAAGTCTACATTTTCTCTAAGTGAATGGCTAACTGAAGTAAACAGCACCTAGAAAAGCTTTCATTATTTTGAATGATTTATTTCATAACTAAGCACCCTCAAAGCGTATGTTTTGAAACTTGATTTTTCACCAGATGTGCATAGGCACAGCCCACATAAAATTGATTTTTCAGATACTTTCTGTTAAATATTTATTAGTTTGACACCTATATTCTTTTTTAAAAACACACATAAATAGCTTATCTTTCATATTTATTCTTTTTATCCATTCAATAATCAAAATTCTTTATTGAGAACCTATTCAACAAACAGCTGCGCTGTGTAGAAGTTGGGATTACCAAGAAATTATGAAGATTAACCAGGCTTCTACCTTCAAGAAGCATCCAGTCAATGTGAACATCCTTGTAAAAGGCAAGAACGTAGAGAAAAGGACAGATGTAAAAATAACTTTGATTATAGAATCCCATTGGTCTCTTCTCCTTACCCTGTCTCTTCTGTCACTACATAGAGAAAAGCAGGCAGAGCAGGTTGTGAAGACCAGAATGCTATCAGGGGAATCTGTGGTGGTGGTGGGGGCGGGGAAGGTTGGGGTTTTGAGGGGGGTTTTTTTGCCTAAAAATAACTTTTATCAAATTTGTTAATTTATTAATTTTTAATTATTTGAATTATAAAATCAACACTTTAATATACATTTAGCACTTCCTTTAAATTTAGTCAATCCAGTTTAGAGCCTAAAGTCTATTAAATTTTGTACTTCTGGAAATTCCCTAGCCACAAATAAATGACCATCAGAGGTAACTGGCAGCCTGCAATAATGGATTTCTTCCACATGGCAATTTATAATAGATGTTAGAACATTTGCAGTTGGGCTGTAGTAGGGGATTAAAGTAAGGCAAATCCTTGAAGCTTGCACTTAAATTGTTACAGAAACACAATTTAGTTTGCAATGTTGCAATTAGTTGGGTATGTCATAAACATAGAAATGGCTAAATATTGCATATTTAGCAAATGCTCTAGTACCATTTAAAATTCTGTGTTCTAGAAGTTTTATTTAAAAAGTTGAAAAACTCACATGACAGTAGCCTTTAGAAACTGTTGCATCAGTTATGCATCACAAGATTATCAAACAGAGAAATAGTAGGAAGGATTGTTTAACAGATAAAGAAAACCTGAAGTCACTTACTCAGAGCATCAACAGTTCAGACACTGAAAACTGGTCTAAGTTATGCATTAATATAATACTTGTCTCATATTTAACCTTCATGTACAAGTTAAAAAAAGATACTTTCCTCTTTTCTAATTTTGGGGAAAGATATACTAATTTTACCATGTATTTGACACAATTGCAATTAGAAGATCCCAATTTAAGGTTCTCAAGAATTCTGCCCATTTTTCCACTTATAATTGCCCACAATTACACATCTATATACTTGTATATAAAGAGATTGTATATAAAGAGTTTGGGATGAGTTAGATCTAGGATCTAACTTTTGCTCTAAACTCACTATTGGTCCAGTAGTTTACAGCATTTATTTGAGTACCGGCTTGGAGTTTCAAAATAAATAACTGAGATAGCTTCTACCATTTCTAACAGCAGTTACCAAAGTTAATTATTTAGTTTTCTATGAGACACATGCTTTGAAAGCAAAAGTGGTACAGAAATACAAACTATTATTTAAATAAGCTGATAATATATCTTTTTTTCTCTGCCAAATGTTCCTTATTTTGGACTATGTTTCCTTCTTCTGGTATTCTTGAGTACCTCCCCCTTTCAAAATGTCTTCTCTATTTAAGTAACTACCACCAGAGACTCTCACATGTACATCTTCAGCAGCCATCAAAATATGAAGCATCATCTATTAAGCATCACTTTCTAGATATTTCATAAAATCTGCAAAATCACTGATCCCAAGCCATGTTGATATATTTAGTCCTTATGATTCTTACGTATCTTGCCCCAACCTCCAGCTAAAGGCTTTTACTCCCCACAGCTATCCTTCTTCTTTCTATTGAATGGAACTCAAAACACACCTTCTCTAGTCCTCTTTCTTATTTAGTCCACAGTTCTTTTGGTCCCCATGTTTGACTGATTTCACTTCCTAAATATCCTTGGAATATGCACACCTTCCTCATCACATTACATTCGCTGTGCCGTATGTTAAGCTATCATCAGTCTTTTACCTTGATCACTACATGAGTCTCCTTGGCTCTCTGTATCTGCCATGCGGTCAGGGAAATTCGCTTTCTAATACCAATGTGATCACATCACTCACCAGATTGAAATCTCCCATATCTACAGAATCGTTTCCTCGGTGCAGCCTACAAAGGGTTCTATAATCTAAATCTGAGCTTTCAATTTCCTTGATGTTCTTCATACCTCCGTTAACCACTACTTATGAATCAATTTCCCTGAAGTCACGCTAGCCTTCTTCCTGATATGATCGTGATGGTGCTCCCTTCTCTAGCTCCCCCATGGCCACTTCCATACTGAACATTTCAATTTGTTTTCTAAACATGAGTACACACGTCGGAAGCCTCCCCACCAACAATACCTCCATTGCTCGTATAAAATATTAGTACAAAAACATTGTTTGAAAAAAAGGTGATTCAGAAATACAAAATAAACTTGTTATTAAAGGAACAAAGAAGGAGCATGACAAAGTGGAATTCTATTCTCTGTCTTAGAATCATAAGGTTTTAAGGCCAAAAGGGTTGTTACAGTCAATCCAGACCAAAGTTTTCTGTGGTTTCCATATAAAAAGTAAAAACACTTGCCTGAAGATGAAGTTTGGGAAATTTGTGTTTAGTTGTGTAATACTGACTGTATAATTTGAGTGATCCTTACACAGCATTCAAGAAAGCAATCACCATGCTACTCAACTGAAAAAAAAAATCTAGAATCATAGAATCTGAGCTTCATAGTCTCAATTTTTCTTACCTCCCACAACATAATACTTAAAGCTTCCTGAAGAAATAAAGTCTGCTGTCATTTGTACCAGCCCGTCTTTAAAATTCCCTGATTAAAAACAAACAGACAAACAGGAATGTTCTCTGCCAGTTAGGACAACTATGTCTTTTTCAAAAATCTATTTTGTCAAAAACTTTTGTCTAAAAAGGAAAAATAGGAGGAAAAAAGCAGACAGAAATGATGATTGTAACATAATGTGTGAGTCAACTGTGCTACATTTCATCAAAGTTTTAAAGAGGGAAATGAGCTGATACTTGGGCATCCTCATAATTTTGGTGCAAACTGTTAATCATGGGGCCTATACAGCTCTTCCATGGAGAAGTTTCCAAACATCAAAAACCCAATTTTTTAAATGGAAATTTATATTCAGGTATGTCGGTGTTTGAGGCTCTGCACATGAGTCATGTTTATTTTCGTAGTTGATGTATTTAAAGCTATATCATAATTGACAAACGTTTCAGGGTCCTTGAAATTACCATTGTGTTTCCTTTGAGCAGCTGCATTTCAGAGATAGGGATGGATTGACGTGGACCAGTGCAATCTATCTTCATTTAAACTCACTTAGTGCCTTGAGCTTGGAGTGATTTTCTTTCAAACTGAGGTCTACTTTTCCATCGAGTTTTTATGAAAAGGTTTTACAGGTTTTTTTATCTACACCTCTTGCTTCTTAAAATGGACCAGTTAGATTCAGAACACATGGAGCTCTCTTCACCCCTTTCCTTTTTAGGGTCTTTTCCCGCTTAAATATTTACACATTTTCTGTAAGTCTCCAATGCTGAGTTACTGGCATGAAAAATTACCCTGTTACTTGGAAAGCAGTTTTCGCTTACAAGTCCCCCAGGTCCTATAATGTCTAAACCTCCTGTGGTCCTTTCTATGTCTGCCCCACCCCACAGAGGAGCATGTACAGGAAAAGCAGATTTCCCTTCCCCCACACATTTCCTCAGTTTATTTACAAAACGTCTTGGAATGAGAATGAGCTGCTTGTGGTTCCTGTGGCTGATTCAGGGATGGTTTCCTCTAGGCAGAGGATGCTGGTCAACTGAGTGACCTCTCTGTAGCTAACCCGGGCACCCCTGTGGTAAAGATGTTTGGGCTTATGGGTGTCCCTTCTAACTAAGCCTAGTGGGATTTATTTTTGTGGTAAAGAACTTAGTAATAATGAAATATGACTGCAAGGACAGACTTCATAATGGCAAGATCCATCAGAGCCTATCCTTCCCGCCACCAACAGAAGAGGACAGAAATACACTGGAATGCCTTTGTGTTGCCTACGCATCAACCTTTGCTTCTCAGGAGGGTCAGGATTTTTTCCTTCTGGATTCCTGAAAGCACAATAAAGCTATTTCTATTGTATTTAAGTAGAGAATACATTAGGAGAAGAAATCATCCCAAACACCAGTTACATGAGAGATTCATCTTAGTCGGCAATTTTCCATCAGTTCACACGTATGTGTCCATGACCAGCTAGTGGAAAGAAGGCTTGAAGATGTGAATGTTCAAGTAACACGAATCTTCCAAATGTTGGCTTATATTTGTTCAGACTTGCGAATGAATAGACTTCACACACGAATAGGGGGCTCTTGGAAATTCTCGGAATTCTCGGGAATATGTGCAGCAGTAGCTCTTAGTGTGGACGGGCCATGTCCTCACCAAATATGTATGTCACTTGAATAAATGGAAAATGAGGGCACCAAAATTCTAAGAATCTCCCAAAGGGTAAAATGTTGAATGTAAGTTATTATGAATATTACTATAAATACTCACACATGATCTGTGTGGAAATACTGGTAAGATAAATATCATATTGTCACCATTAATTCAATTGAACTGATAAATATTAAACTCATGTGAGGAGGAATATTTCAGGAAATCATTGGGGGATGGGGTGCTGAACAGCTACATAGTTTCAGAATCAATTTGCATCGGATCAAAGTGTAAAACTGTGTTCTCCAATAGCCCGTAGCTGAAAAAAGATACCCTAGAACATAGTGTCCTCTCTCAGGTTAAGCCCCAGTCTATGTTGTCATCCTTGCTTGAAGAAATTAGAGACATGCGCTTATCATCCACCGTATAAATGAAAAGCAAAACTAACGTGTATTAATTTCAATGAGTGAACACAATATTACCCAGCCTCCAATCTGTCAGGGTGCAAGTTCAATAAGAATATTTAACTATATATCTCCATCTATAAATCCATATACAATCTATAAATAGTTTGTAGCAATATATTTTTATTTTTCAAATGATCAAATTTTAAGAACTTTGAAATTAACATATATAAAATACCAGATCCAAGAAAAGAGTGGGACAAAAATCCAAACACATTCACCCATTATCACCGCATTGAAGCCTAATGAAAGAAAATGCATATCCTGCCCAGAGAATGTCATTGAACTTCTATATTTATGATTTAACTTTTGTTTTTGTCTTTCTACATTTGTCCCTCAGTGCATCCTAACGTCAGTCAAGGCTGCCAAGGAGGCTGTGCAACATGTTCAGATTACAATGGATGTTTGTCATGTAAGCCCAGACTATTTTTTGTTCTGGAAAGAATTGGCATGAAGCAGATTGGAGTGTGTCTCTCTTCATGTCCAAGTGGATATTATGGAACTCGATATCCAGATATAAATAAGTGTACAAGTAAGTGCCTACACAAAATTATGTTTTTATCTCATCCTTGGGAACGTTCCAGATTTGAAATGGCCTCTAGACTATTTGTGATATTCAATGTTAAGTAAATAATAATATTTACCTGATAATTAGGCGAAACCATACTTGGACTTAGCCCTCAGGGCAGGAAAATTTTCGCCACTTATGAAAAAACACTCAAGTTTTGTGTTTTATTTTGTTTTTTCATTGTTTCATTAATGGTTATTACTTGTTGAACCTATAGAAAAATACTGCAAGCATAAGTGCCATCTGAGTTCCCATTATTTACAAAATCTAAGTATTTAATGACTTAAAGAATCAATTCAGCTATTTTCATTTCAAGAAGGATTCCAGTATAGCAACTGAAACATTTATTTATCAGTTGGAAATAAGTGTTGGAAACACTGTCATCTCATCACCTGTCATCAGGACCCTGAAAGTCTACTCTCCACACTATAGACTGAATAACCTTTTAAAATGTAAATTAAGAAATATCAGTCCTCTATCCTATACTACATATAGCCCTGCCTACCTCTCCGAACCTACCTCCTGTGACTACCCCTCAACCACTTTACACTAACCTCATTGGTCTTATTACAAGGTCTTCCCACCTCAAAGCATTTGTAATTACTCTTCTAGACTCACTGTTCTGGGGGTTTGGAAAGCTCTGCCCACACCTTTGCTTGGCAGGCTTTCTCCCTTCATCCAAGATTTGGCTCATCTATCACCTTCTCAGAGAGGCATTTCATGACCATCTTATCCAAAATAATCAGCCTCCTCCTTTATCAGTCATTTTTCATAATTTTTCCTACCTTTTGTTCTTGTTATATATATTTTTTTCCCGGAGCACTTATCACTCTGGAACCTGGTTTTTAAACCAACCTGCTCTGTGGTCCTAGGCTAGTTAGACAACCTTGTCAAACCTCGGTTTCTTTATCTATAAAATGGGAATCATAATAGGGGCCACCTCATTGGGTTATTGTAAGGTTTAAATTAATATAGCAAAATACTTGTAGGAGTGTCTGACTTATAGTATCATCATATAAGAGTTAACTAATATTATTTTTATGGTTTCTCCCTTCCTTGAATGTAAGCTTTGTGAAGTCTGGGCCTTGTTTTTCTTTTTTTCACTGCTGTCAACCAGTACCTAGAATAGTGCTTGGCACATAGTGGGCAATCACATACTTGTTGAATGAATAAATAGACCTCAAGAACAACACAAAGGCAATATCATAGCATTTCATGAAAGTTCTGATGAAAATTTTTCACAATGATTTAATATAAATAGAAATTTGGTCTTATAAACATTCTTGGCAATAGACATATTGCCAAAATTTTTTCATAAGGCAATCAGTACAATAATTTTGAAATCATTGACTGATGTACATCAACCAAATGACTGTGGAGGAAGTCTTTATTTATTTTGGCAAAATAATTTTGAACCCTAAATGTTTGTTTGACACAAAAGTCGTATGTGCCTGTGTTGTAAGCATGCAGAAGTGGACCAACCATAGTTAAGTGACGTTAATGAAAACATATTTCTCTTTCCATTTTCCTCTTTCAGAATGCAAAGCTGACTGTGATACATGTTTCAACAAAAATTTCTGCACAAAGTGTAAAAGTGGATTTTACTTACACCTTGGAAAGTGCCTTGACAATTGCCCAGAAGGGTTGGAAGCCAACAACCATACTATGGAATGCGTCAGTATTGGTGAGGAGGAACTATAAGATTTAGAAGGGATGAGAAACACCTCAAATGATAATGTCAGTCTCCAAGGAAGTGCTTCTTAAAGTCCTATTTCACGAGAACCTGGGGGACTGTCTCTAAGAGACTCCCCCCATCCTTCCATATTAATGGTGTCCCCATAGCTTTACCCAGCATGTAGCACCGTACAATTCAACACCCTGTGGGTGCTCCATGATGTATTAGGGATTGCTTCATGATAACTGCTTCAGCTATTCTGATCACTATAGATTTATCTTGTATCATTATTGAATGAAATTTACTTATATTGGGTTATCAGAGAAGTCACGACGTATTTTTTCTGTTTTTCGGTGCAAAAATGCGTCATGACTTTTCTGACAACCCAATAGTAATTTATATATATTTACATATACATCGATTTGGTCTTGAATTAAATATCTACCTTAGGGTAAGAGTTTCACAAAAGGCCTAGGTCTAATCTCTATCAGTAACCAAAGTTATTTTCCAAGGGGAGAAAAACATTCTCTTGATACATACAGCCCATTAATGCTCAGTAGATGGATCAAAGACCTAGAGAACTGGAACTGATACAGTTAAAAAAAAATCTCACTTTTTTCTTTTACGCTGCTTTGCTGAAATGTCCTGCTTACTCAGGTATTCACAAACAAGGAGAGAATTTTGGACTTACTCAAACTGACAGAGGAGACAGTCCCAGGGTCTGATTAATTGCAGACTGAGTTTCCTGGAGGGGAGTTCCCTCAGACAAGTTGTTTGTCTAAATAACAGATCACTGTCAGGCTATATTTTCCTTCTTTTAAATGCTGTGCAGCTACTACAGCTACAAGTTTGATGAACACTTGGGGAGCAGATGCTAAACCAAATGGGAAAATAATGTACTAAATCTCAAAATCCCCTGGGCAAGAGTGACAAGAACCTTTGATGCTGCACTGATGTTGGCATCTGAGCACAAATGTCCTCCTGATTCAGTACAAGATAGTCTCCAGGACTTCCCTGGGGTCCCCACAGACAGATCCATTAGAATCTAACGTGCCAGAGTAATAACTCTAAAGTGGTGGTGTCACCATTTCAGGTCCACATGGAACATTTATTTCTAAACAAAGCTTTTGGCAGAATGAAATAAATAGGTGATATTTTAAAGAAAATTTCAGAAGCATCTGGATAAAACAATTCTGAAACAATTCATGGTTCATCTTGGTTCAGTCTTTTTTTTCCCCTCTAGTCAATAAAAACACAGAAAAACAGCTCAGAAATAGGTCAAAAAAGTACATGAGAAAGCACTTTAAGTTTGTCTGTTTTGTAGGCACTGAAGGTTGATGATTAGAGGTAAAAAGTTCCAAACAGTGGGAAAAATTAATAATTCTGTGGAATGTTCAAGAACAGAAATTCATAATGAGTTGCAGAGAGTTTGTCATATTCCTCTAACCAGGAAAATGAGCACGTGTTCAGATTTTCTTAGTTGTTGAAGGTAAAGCTTTCAGTCCTTGAAAGGCTATTTTTCTTAAATATATCAATGCTTTCTTATCAGAGGGAAGATTGAACACCTGACACTGTTGGATTAGCCTTTAAAGCTTACTGGCAATTTAGACAAAAGCTATTTCTTAACACAATAAAATTCAAGAGATTATATATTTCAGAATAGGGGCTAACCATCTAAAGACCATTTAGTGAATGTAGCTCGTTGAACAGATATAAATGACCTAGGACACGCTAGTAGTGGAAATCAGCACCTTTGGTCAGGGCTGGCGCTTGTTGCCTGCTCCATATGGGATGTCTCCCATCACATGGTGTCTAGCCTACAAGCCCTCTGCAGGCCATGCCCGTGGACCCACCCCAGAATTTCACAAAAGGTGGTAACCTACTTGGTTATCGTAAAGGACCATTAAAGCCTGTTCTCTTAACAAATATGAAACTAGGACTCAGCTGAATTGATGATCCCAAGGATGCAAGTGAGTTATTGTCAGTGCTATAATTAGTACCTTGACTCTAGCTCTCTGCTGCTCAACAACAGATTGAAGAACGTATCTGTCCCTTTGCTAAAATCTACACTCTATGACTTGTTTCTCATCCAAGATTTTCAATGGAGAGGAAGGGCCATGAACAGAGAAAATACCACCTTGATATAGAGCTGCAGTGAAAAACTTCCAAACATATTCATTTCCCATGGTTTGCGGGTTAAATTAAGCAAAACCATCCACTGAGCCCAATTTTGTAGAGGGACATGTTTCTTCCCCTTCGTGCTCCAGAGATTTGCTTCCTTTCTGCACTGTCATTCGGTCTTGGAGAATTGGCCTTAGTTAAATAGCCAAAAGGGAAGGTACCCAGATCCAAAGAGTGAGTAGTAAGGAGCATGTCCTTTCTGAGTGCTGTGGAACCGTGCAGTTAGTCAACAAGAATGAAAGTGAATGAGGAATGATGTTGTAATGGTGTTGCAAGCACTGGTGAGACATCCAGTTCAACTTTCCTCCCAGCTCAAGAATCCCTGTTACAGTATTCCAGACTGATGATCAACCACAGCATGGCTGCTGCCAGAGGCAGGGAGCTAATTACTTTTTTAGATACTTGCTTCATTCGTGAATAGTTAATTTCCAGTGTTAAGACTGTTCTTATACAGAAGATAGAGTAAATACATAAGTGAGTTTTTTCTTTATTACCTCTTAACCAAATAATGCCCTAGTTCTACAATGTTCGTGCAAAGACCTGAATATAATATGTCACCCTTTTTGTTGTTTTTACATGTTTTCCAGAGTTTTCATTTTTTTCCAGAAATACTTTTTGGACATCAATACTGTAGATCCATTCTATGGTATTTTTCTAGGAAAAATTATCTTTCTTTCAAGGCCTTTTAGTTATATCGTCTTATTAGAGCTTCTTACTGTCTGAACTTATTAGTTTTCAATAGTTTTCCTCCTCCTTCAATGGAATTATCTAAGATTGTTATTAGATTTTATTTTTAGAATCATTCATCATATGACTAAAAACTCACAGCTAACTATGCTGTTAATTTTTAAAAGCTGTTTTTCTGAAGTCTAGGTATACATTTGCCTACACTGCTTTGCTATTGTGAAAAAGTATGAAAGTTCTGGTCACTTCCACATCATATAATTTTTTCTAGTTTACTCCTCTTAGTTCTGGCACTAAGTGAATACTGGACTAAGTGACAGCTCACAGGCCTTGATTTTTATTTTCCTATTGGATTTCTTGGAGGTGTTTTTATTTGTATGTGCTAACGATTCACTGCTTTTTAATGATTAATATCAGTATGGGAGGTATGTCCTTAACTGGCAAGAGAGTATGATATCATTAAGTGAGTTGGCTGCTCTATTCTTTAACCAAAATTATAATGGTATAACTGAGCATGAAAACTATTTTGAAAGTGGTTCAATAAAGTTCATTTAAGTTCATAAAAACTTAAATTCACTTATCTAATCATTTTCATTTAACTCTGTGTTGCATTCAGATACCAGAAAGTGACTAAAAAAGAATATGAAAAATGAATGTATGGCCAATGGGTTTAAATATCTAAAACATTTAGCTTCTATTCCTTGAGGTTGTATGAAATACAGCATTTTGCTCTAAAGTAAGGATTCTTTAAATCAGAAGGTAGCAATAAAGTTTATTGGAACTTGGTTTTTAAGAGTTTTCTACAAGATGTTTCAGTTGTTGTAAGTTAGGAAGTTTGATGGACATTAATATAAGAATAGCACCTTGCAAATAATTACTTTCATTAGAAGTGTAAAAACCTGGCCCTAAAAAGCCATGCTTGATAAGAAAAGATTAATACATACAGGAAAATGAAAAAATCTACACAAGAAGCTTTACAAAAAGTATATCAGTTCATCTTAGCCATCACTCTGTCAAGTTAATTCTAAAAGCAGTTTTTCAGTTGAAATTGACCCAGCATTCACTTAAAATAGTTGCTGCCATGCCTGAACCATCCCCATGAAAAATGACAATATTTAAGTAGATAAAGTACATGAAGTAGAAAAGACAGTGAAACCGAGAACCTGAATTCATTTTTTGCATAACCATTCTCTAGCACAGAAGCTCTCAGTATCTACAAGTCAGTATTACGCGTATTATTAGAAATGCAAATTCTCAGGCTCCGCTCCAGATGACTGAATCAGAAACTCTGGGAGTGAAGTCCAGCATTGTGTGTGTTATCAAGCCCTCCAGGTGATTCTGTTGTATGCCACAATTTGCGATTCAATTCTCTAGCACACGGGTCTGCAAACTGCGGCTCGTGAGCGTCATGCGGCTCTTTGGGTACGTACATGTGGCTCTGAAGTAAAATTGAACATGAAAATAATACTAGCATAGTTTCATTTATAAAATTTTTGAAGGATATCATTCACATAATGGTGATTTCACTTGTTTTATGGCTATCGGATAATTTTTAAATTGTTGTGAGGGACAGGATTGGCTCTTCTGTCTCAAAAGTTTGCCGATCCCTGCTCTAGCACATGATAATGACTCTTCTATCAAGTTACGGTCAAGAGCAATCAGTAATTGTTCCGTGCTCTAGAATTGTAAAGCCATCAGTCCATTGCGAGTAATTATATTAGTGTCTGGTTAACTAAATCTAGAGTGAAAAAAACACCTAACGCAAGAATGACTTTACCTGATACTATGAGCACTAAAAGACTGAAAACATTCTGTGCCAGCCTTCCCATTTCTTTTTGTCTTTTCTGAAGATAAGTCATCTTGCCCAACTTTGTACTGCAGGATTTCTGCTCAGAATTTGGGCAGTTGTTGATGGAAGCTAACCTTTTTGTTTGTTTAATGTTGGTGAACATGCTTGTGAGCCAGCTGAGGCTCTTTCTGCTGTTCTGTTTCAGTGCACTGTGAGGCCAGTGAATGGAGTCCTTGGGGTCCATGCACAAAGAAAGGAAAAACATGTGGCTTCAAAAGAGGGACTGAAACAAGGGTCCGAGAAATAACACAGCATCCATCGGCAAAGGGGAACCTGTGTCCCCCCACCAGTGAGACAAGAAAGTGTACAGTGCAAAGAAAGAAGTGTCAGAAGGGAGAACGAGGTACAATCATACTAACAAAATGCGCTTATTTGAATCTTCATAAATTGATGTGAATTTTACTTTATTTATTAGGGCATATTTAGTATTATCATCTGTATCTAAAAACCTAAAATGTATACCAAACAAAGAATATGTTGGCTGTAAATTATGAATATAGATATGTAATTTGAAAATTAGACCCTGATACCAGAGCTTTAAACCACTATAGATGTGTGCTCATTGAATCCTGATGAAGGAGGCTACATTATAAGCATTCAGGCCTAATTTTTTTTTTGGAGGGGGAAGACGTGCATTATCTTTTCTATCATCCATCTTCAGAGTGCCTAGAAAACTTTTGGGAAGCCTCATAAACACAAGGACTTATACCATGTGGTACCAGACCATGATGAAGAGACACCAGAAATCAACCTACTCCTTTCTTCATTGCCTACAAACCACAGCTGAGCTGTTAGGTTGTAGGGGTTTTTTTTGGGGGGGGGGGTTTAGATTTTTTTATTGGGGAATTAGGGGGATGGGAACAGCGCTGGGGAATTGAGGGAAGGAGAACAGCAAGTTGCTGTCGTTTTGTTCTTCAGTCTAGTTGTGGAGGACGCTGCTTCACTGGCCCAAGTTGGCACCATCATTGCGCTCTTCCCGGGCGAGGCAGATCAGTCGCCGGCTTCTGGACGGCCGCTCACTGCGGCTGCTAGCCGCTCACGCTGGCTGCTGGCTACACACGGTAGCCCATGGCAACCCACGTGCGTTGCCGGCGACTCAAGGCAGCCCAGCTCCAGGTTGAGCTGTTGTTCAGCATCTTAGCTGTAGAGGGCAGTGTCATTGGCCCTCATATGTGGGATCCCAACCGGGGCCCTCTGGCATCCCAAGCCAGTTCTTAACCATCACGCCACTTGGCCAGCCCAGGTTGTAGGTTTTTATAGGTAAACATATCTTAAAAGTAACATAGAATTTTTAACATGCTTAAATGGATACATGTTTTTAATACTGACTTTACAATTGAAGTAAAGAACCCAGGCCATATTTTATAAATAGACTACAAGCATTAATGACATTTTTTACCCCCAATTTTGTTTTCATATTGGACTAACTTTAATATACCACATTATAGAACCTATTAGATCAATATTAGATGACTCTGTCTCAGGGCTTGTTCTGAAGTCTTACGATTGTCAAGGAGAAATATACCATTTAACATGATGTTTTAAGGCAATTAAACTGCCATTTAGAAGTTATTGGCCTTTAAAATTTAATCTTTTCATCTTTCTCACTAATGTCTCCACTGCTACCTGCCTACCGATATGTTATATAGCTTCATATACTACTGGTAATTATTTGGTGAGTCAATAAATGATCTACTCATTTAATTGTATCTGGAAAAGAGTTTGACTGCCTCTGTAGTTGAACTTCCTTTGCTTATTGCATTCATTCATTCATTCATTCATTCATTCAACATCATGTTATTTAATTGTTACTGCATGGCCACACACAGTGCTAAGCTTTGTAGATTCACAATTGTATAGGTACAATTTCTATCCTGAGGATTCACTCAGAGTACAATGGAAGACTGTGATGTTCAAACAGGTAATCACAATACCATGGAGTAAGGAAGAATATATGTGTGTGAACAAAGTTCAATAGGAACACAGAGGATGGTGCTGTGCAAACTTGAATATTGCTCTTACAAGAAAGAACTTGGGTCACCTGTACTTTGCAAAGTGTCTCTCACTATATCAAGTGAACTGGCCATCATCAGAATGTGTAGAGCCTGTGGTTGCCATTAGTAATCAAATAGTCTCAATACAATAAAATTTTTGAAGACATGGAATATTTTAAAGGGAACTTCAAGATTTTGTACATTTGTAAGAGGTTTTGAGTAAAATTAGGTTTAAGGAATAAAAGTTGGCTAGTGAAAAAGGTCTTTCTGGCATTTGTTACCAATTAATTTAAAACATCTTAGATTTGAAAAGTTGGATTTGGAAATCAAATGTTTCATCACTTTACTTGTTGGTAAGCTCCCATACCCATACATATACTTACATTTACTAAATTTTCTGGAAATTTAATGACTTACAGGTGGTCTTTGCTCATAGTAGTCTTTCCACAAATATTCTACATTACTAATCAGTATTCAGTATACTTGGCTTTTAAAATATAAGTGAAGAAAATCTTATCCAACAAAAATTAAATTATGAAACTAATGGCATTTTATTTCTTTTATTTAAGAATGTGGGCTTCTAATATTTTTTGCTAGCACATGACTTAAAAATTAACATTGAAAATGTCAGTTTTAAAACTAGGAATGGATAAGATAAATAATGCCACAAGGTGTTTAAATAGTAACCTGTGACATAAGCTTGCTTAAAAGTTTCTTTCTGGTCTATTTACCTCCAACCCAAAAGGTTATAATGATATTTTATATTTACAAAGAGAACTTTATACAACCATAAAAATGTAGGTGGTTATTCTTTTTTCAAATTTGATAACGCATAGACAATCAAGTAGGAAATATGGATTACATTTAGAATTAAGTTCCAATTTTTATTAATCCTCATTCATTCTTTATTATTATTAGTTTCAGGTGTACAAAACAACATAGTGATTAGACATTTACACACCTCACAATGTGATAACCCCAACAAATCTACTACCCATCTGACATCATACATAGCTATTACAATACCACTGACTATATTCCTTGTGCTGTACTTTACATCCCATGACCAAATTTTTTATTATTATTTTTATTTTTAAAGATTTTATTGGGGACTTGGGAAGGGGAACAGTGTTGGGGAATTGGGGAAGGGGAACAGCCAAGTTGTTGTCCTTCAATCTTAGTTGTGGAGGGCGCAGCTAGCTCAGCTCAGCTCAAGGTGCAGTGTTCAGTCTTAGTTGTGGGTGGGTGTAGCCCACTATCCCATGCGGGAGTCAAACCAGCAGCCTTGTTGTTAGCAGCACGTGCTCTCACCAGCTGAGCCATCCTGCCACCTGTTGGCAGCTCAGTGGCAGCTCAGCCTGCTGCAGCTCACTGGCTGCAAACCGGCAACCCTATTGCTTAGAGCTCATGCTCTTAACCAACTGAGCCTCCCGGCTGGCCCCTCAATTTTTTTAAATTGTAGTTGACATTCAGCATTATTTTATATTAGTTTCAGATGTATAGCATAGTGGTTAGGCATTTATATAATTTATGAAGGGATACCCCCAATAAGTCTAATATCCATCTGACACTGTACATAGTTTTTACAATATTATTGACTATATTCCCCATAGTGTATTGCATATCCCCGTGACTATTTTGTAACTACCAATTTGTACTTCCTAATCCTTTCATCTTTCTCACCCAGCCTCCCAAGACCCCTCCACTCTAGCAATCATCAGTTTGTTCTCTGTAGCTATGAATCTATTTCTGTTTTTATTCATCTTTTTATGTCTGCCAAAAAGTTTTCTCTAATAGAACAAAAATTTAAGATAGAAAGGAAACCATTTCTCCCTCCATTCCTTACTTCTCTAACCTAAGAGTTTTCCTAGCTTCTTTTAATGGTAACATCAAATATCCTACTTGAACATGAAGAAACCAAATACAAAAGTATTTATGACCTCTGGCACTATATATCAAATATCACAGCAAAATAATGTTACCCAGAAAACTCTCATTTAGGCTTTGAGATATTCTCTGTGTGTGTGTGTGTGTGTGTGTGTTTGTGTGTGTGTGTGTGTATAATGCTATATATATATAGTATTACATATGTAGTATTAAACACAATAAAGTGATAAAGATAATTTCTCCTACCACTAGAATAGCTATTTCTTGAGTTGCTCCTAAATGCTTATAGATTCATAAAATAAGATCATCTGAGTGAACTTATGGCTTGTGCATTTCTAGATAAGTAAGCTGAAAGATGAGGGTTTTTAAAAATAAAATTTAGCCTGAAAATCTTGAATTTAACTTTACATCTATCGTCCCTGCCTAAGTGGTTAACAACAGACAAAGGTAGATAAGTCATATCTGGAAAAGGTGTGGAGAATGTATTCAGGACTTTTTCTGCTGTTTCATAATTGCCAGAGGCAAGGTCTCTGGGGAAGAATGATAAGATCCAGAAATTACTTTCCAAAATGTACACAAAGAGGCTGAATAGAAGTAACTAGTTTTTAGTAACAGAGCAAATTATTCTGGTTGTGAGATGCTTTTTAATAATATATACGTATGTTGGAAAAATTGGTTGCTGATTTTACACACACACACACACACACATTTTTCTTTACTAACGTTCTTCTCATACTTAGGGTAGTCAGTGTAAAGAGTCTGTAAAATGTAATTGATATAGCGCCAAATCTGAATTTTTTACCTGATATGCTATTTGTTTACACCACTTAAGTTATTTCTCTTTACCTGACATGCTACCTTTAATAATTGTTAACTTCTCCATCAGTTACTAGCTTTAATGTGAAGTTATTACCGTTGCAATAGTTTCTAGCCTGACCCTCTCTCAATTGAATTATGTATCTAAAATTTCAAAGACATAAAAACATATTTAAGAGATTATAAAGGCTACCATATGTAGTACTCACATATGCATTAAGACAGTATATTGAAATAGATGTAAACAAGGAGAAAATGCACTTGCAATGGTTGTCAATTTATATTTATTGACTCTTGATATACGAGGTGTAACCATCTTAGATAAAGAGGATGAAATAGGACAGGGAAATATGTATGTGTCTGCATTTAATGTAAAAAGGTGGTTTTTGTGTGGAGTGGGGGAAGAGGAAGGAGGTTCACCAAATATGTTGCTCATTCGCTGTCCATTCATTTAATTAAGTGAAGAGAATTACTTACAGATATTGGGTTTTAAGGCCATTCACAAAGAATTAAAGGCATTCTGTTCCTTGGCTAATTGCATGAAGCACATACTAATTAATTACATGCAGCATGATCTAGGAAAGAGAACAGTCACAGAGAAATGGGGTAGGGTCTAATTTCTTGGTGTCAAGAAGAAATAGCATCCCTCCCAGCAGAGAAAGATAAAAGAAATCCATTAAAACGTAAATAAATAAAATGTCTAGAGGTATTTCCAGGGAAGAAACATGTCTGGGAATTACTGCAATATTTGACCACACTGTAGGTTGCCTTGTGTGTCTTCCCAAAACTAAATTTAAAGTAGTAAAAGTCTAGTAAGTAGGTTTTGCATAAAGGAAAAGTGTTATATGTTAACTTCTAAATTGTTATTACTCATACTTTCAAATACCAATATTATAAATATGCATTATGTTTGTCACGAGCTCTATATTTAAAGTTACAGCAAAATCAGTTTTTTAAAAAAAAGAGTCTGCTTGGTTCCTAGGTTTTCTCCTCTGTTTTTAGTTTGCTTCTTAAAATCTTTATAACCACAATTCCACTGATGAATAAATAGTTGAGTTTTCTACAGGAAGGGTTTATATTAAATATTCGTTCAAATTCAAAACAAAACATTTCGCCAATATTTCCTGAACAGTTCTCAAAATCCAAATAGATGGATTCATTAGCTCAAAATTGTAGGATGCCAACTGGCTGAGAGTGTGTAGATGCTGTCCTGTCCCCACCTTCACTCCGTGGAGGAGGACCAGCTGGCCTGCAGACACTCACCCTGTATGAGCACTGAAGCATGGGAGCTTTCTTCTCTCTCCCTCCACCGGACAGGAGACTAGCACTCCGACAGAGGTCAGAGAAAATACAACAAAGTATAGAACTGAGATAATTATGGCATTAGAGACTGTGGTTCTCAGTGGGTATGATTTTGATCATTGGTCCAGGGGACATTTCTGATTATCACAACTTAAGGGAGGAGAATGCTATAGGCATCTAATGGACAGAGACCAGGGAGGATGCTAAATATCCTACAGCTCACAGGCCAGGCCCACACAACACAAATTATCTGCTTATGCCAAGGATGAGACACCCTGCTATAAACTCAACAGTCTCTTAGTTACCCCTTCTTGGAGTCTAGACATTTCCTCCCCAAATGGGTTGGTTGTTCAGATTCTGGGGAGAACGTGTTGCCACCTGGTGCAAAGCTTGGTAACAAGGACAAGATGGTGGCACAGAGGGGAAATTTTGCTCACCAATCAATGTAAAGTAATAATCAATTTTGTTAAAATTAATGTTCTTTTAATTTAAAATATTTCATTACCACACGAAAACATTCAGTTATGCTAAAACCTCCAAGAATGGTAGTTCGTTGCAGTAAATAACACCTTTTGTTCTCAGAGTGACATTTCCCTAATATAATATCCTCTTAAATGCTAAGCCCAATTTTTCATTTAATGTCCTCAATGGAGAAGACTGCCAGTTGTTTAATCACTGTTTACCTTTCTTTTCACCAAGACTAATTATTACAGCTATCTTTGTTTTTTAATACTCTCCTATTATGTTGAACCATATGAAACTGCCATTTGTATAGATCACAAATGGCCAAATATTAGCAGTTGCATATGGTTCAACTTTATACAAAAATCAAAATTTTATCTCTCTAAATTTTATAGGTACCAGGACCAGACCTGGAGTACAGTCATTACTGATCGAAAAGATTACAGTTTATATGCACTACAACCTAATTTAAGTGGTAGGCTTTTCATATTAATACAGGCATACTACTATTTTTGAAGGATGTAGGCACTACTAATCTCTGAAGACCCCCATAAAAAAACATGGTTCGTCTTCCGATCCTTTTTGGTCATGTTTCCTTATGTCCTATTCCCTGACTTTATTTGATTGTAGTTTTTCTCCTTAGCTGGATTACTCAACTCTTACTCCTTTTTGTTTCTTTCCTACAACCACGGTTTAATCCATGAAGCATCAGCTTGCAAACTCAGTAGAAACTCAGTAGAAACTCAGCTTGCAAACTCAGTAGAAACTCAGCTTGCAAACTCAGTAGAAACTCAGTAGAGACTTTATTATCCATATAGCTGAAAGAATGGTACAGCCTCTGCAACCTCTCTTACTGTTTCCTCTGACATTGACTTTACGATGACGGGATCTTGGTGAGGCTTCTCTGTTGCCTAGGTTTGTAGGTTAAAGACCACACCAAGATCCTACCTATATACAGTTTACCTGCCTCTGTAATAACAGAGCAGAAAGATTGCAGCCAGCACCTGGGTAGATGTTGAAAATAACAAATTGACAGTAGCTAGGTTTCTTGCCTTTTAAACATTTTACAATCCCATTGTATGTTCTTAAACTTTTCAACCTTAAAGAAAAAGCTCCACAGAAAATATGAAGCCTTTTATTTCATGCCTTGCAATTCTAGGAACTATACCATGTATTTTTTATAATTCAACCAGCAGTTACCTGTTTAAAATTAATACCAAATTCTCATTACTTCGTTTTTGCAGGTTCTTTATGATTTGAGGGACATTATTCATGCTGGTCAAAATTCATGGTTGGAAATACTGAAGTGCTGCTATAACCCATGAGGCCCCTCCTTGCTATACTGATAGAATAATCATCTTTAGGCTTCTCTGCTGTGTTGATGTGTACCTGGCATCCCTATTCTAAAACCATTTTTATAATAAATTATCCAGACAAATGCCTAAATTTTCTCAGATTTCTTTTTAGTGAAGTTTATAAATCTCTAATGCTTTTCAACCCATTGGTGTGTTGAACATAACACACGTGGATCAGGTTATTGAATAGAGTAGTAGCTATATCATACAGAGCATTTTTCAGCCCCTCAGCAAACAATGATTTTGCCATTGTTTACATCCTGTGCATGAGATTAAAGTTGTTTTAGTTAGCTGTTGTTACATAACAAATAATTCCAAAACATAGAATCCAAAACAACAACAATAATCATAAATGTGAATGAGCAATTTGGACTGAGATCCATTGTGCAATTCCGGCTGGGCTCTCTCATGCAGTTGGCTGGCTGAGCACTGAGGGCATTGTGCTAATTTATCAAGGTAGGTAGGGGTTCTACAAGTTTCAAGAGGGAGAAAAGAAGCAGTTTTCTCTTGAGGCAAGGCTCAGAACTAGCCTTCTCTTAGCCTGTGTCAGTCACAAGGCCAGTTCTATGATTCAAGAGTTGAAGAAATAGGGCACACCTCCTGGTGGGAGGAGCCACAAAGTTACTTTGGAAGAAATAGGTCACACCTCCTGGTGGGAGGAGCCACAAAGTTACTTTGCAAGGTGGCCGTTGATACCCAGAGACCAGAGACGATTAGAGAATTGTAACCATTTTTGGCAATCTACCACAGAGGTCTCTTCTCTTGTTTGCAGTTAGATGAGTAGGACTGCTCATTGTTCAACATTCTCTTACTATCCAAGGTACTGTTTCTTTGTAAAAATACACTCAGTGGTTACACAGGAGATGCTGTGCAAGAGATTATTTCTATTGTACTTTTCAATTTGTAAAGGGCAGAATAGGAAGAATAAATAAAAGGCCAGGCCAAGATAACTTCATACACTTAACAAATATTTATTAAAGCACCAGTTATGTTCTAGACACTCTTACATTCTAAAGGTAGAAAATGAACAAAAGAAACAAACAAAACCCACGAGAGTCCCTGCCACCATGAATCTTGTATTTTAGATGTTAGCATCATTGTTTCTGTCGGTCCTCAAGGTGATGAGCATTGATGATCAGATCACTAGTAACACATACCTGTACAGACAGTTTTTGCCTTTGGGGTTTGCTCCATCAGTAGCTGCAGTCTTCATTAGAGTTTGCTAACACGTTTACAAAGGCATTTCTTTATTCTGGCAAAATGAAATATCTCTGCATACTTTTTGTTTTGGTCTCAAGGTGAATATTGTATTTTTTCTGTGGCCACCATGTTGATCTGCTAATATGTGTTTGCAAGATGGCTAAGTAGGGTTAAAGATACAGCTTGTGGCTGTGGAACAGAGCTGAGTTAACAGGCCCTTTGGAGAAATGACCCCAAGACCTTGGCTTCATTTGCAGCCTGTTCTAGCCAACTGAGATCCCTGCCAATTAGGAGGGTTCCCTAGAGAGAGACTGGGAGAGCATCAGCATAAATTTAAATTTTGGACCCCCAAGTATAGTTTCCAAAAGGGCCTTCTTGTCCTTTGCTAATTACAAAGTAAACATTTCTCCAGCAAAAAGACACTTCCTCCTTTCATGCTCCTGTCCTCTTTCCCACCTCCCTAACACAGTCACTCCTTGAAACTGCTGGTGTTGCTGAAACCTCTTTGGCAGAGGAGAAACCCCACATTTGAAGGCACAAAAGAATTATTCTTTCCATAGATCATTATCTTGTTCAATCCTTTTATCTACTCCAACAACTTCTTCATAGAAGCGTTACAGACTAACTTTGTAGATCGTTTCAGCTTGGCCGAAAGCACTGGATACCTCGTCCTTAGGCCTCCCAAGAGGTGTGACTAAACAAATACAACCAGGTTACAATTAATTCTGTAACATCATTGAAACAGAAACATTTTCAAACTTGTTTGCATTAAAACTCTATCATTTTTAGCATCATGAATGGGAATGCACTACTCAAATTGTTTAATTTGTATGCACTGCTGTCCAAGCAGACCCCAAATCGAGTGAGATATATATTTTTTTACTGATGAACAAATTCAAACATAAAGTTTCTAGCACAGTGTCTCTGGCACCAGTAGACTATTATTATTAACACGGACAAAATGGGTGTAAATGACAAATTCTTCAAAACCTCTTCATTCAGTATGTTTCTGCTGTTTTCCCACATGTATTTCTCTTTCCATTTCATCATTAGTCCAGTCCCTTTTGCTTTTCATTTAAGGCATGCCATTTTCCATGTCCTAAATTGGAAATGCTTTTCTATAATTTTTTTTCTTTCTGTTTCTCCAAAAACATTATTTTTAAATATATGTGATTATTGCTTGAACAGAAAAACAATATATTAATATTTATCCTCCATTGATAGTCTTTTTTCACAAAGCTCACAGTTATCCCCTTTGTGTTCATCAGGACATTTTAGTTGCAAATGACAAATTTCAAATTACCTGAAGCAAAAGGAAAACTATTGGCTTTCAGCAAAGCTTGCTCTAAGTGCTCATATAATATTACTTGGCTCTTTCTCACAATTTCAACTCATCCTACCTCCGTTTCTCATTGTTTGTTGACCTTGTTCTCCCCTGCTGCAGAGAGACTTTCTCTACTCAGGGCTCAGGGAAGGGTGTAAGGGTGGGGAGATGGCAGCCCTACGTCTGTATTCACATTGCTTTCAATCCAAAAGGATAGTTTTCTCTTTCAGTGTCCATTCACTCAATCTCATGAATGGACTCACATTGACCCTGCTTGGGTCACATGGCCAGTCCTTGAACCAATCACTGAGACAGGGAGACTGGAGCGCTGTGATTGGTCCACCTAAGTCTCACGCCCATTGTTGAAGCAAAGGAACATGGGGACCATTTTGAGCGGCAGTTCTATGTGGAAACAGGGATGCTAGCTAGGCTAACAAAAACAACAGATGCAAGTGACCTCCTTCCAAAAAAAAAAAATTCAAAATTTACAAAATCTAGGAGCTTATACTCTTCTGTAGGGGAATCCCAGTCCCATATTATTTGTGGGGAAAAATTAAGTAAGGAAGAGGAACCAAAGTTTTTCTCCATCTATTTTAGACTAGAAACATGTCCAGCATATAATGCTAATAATATTTAAATTTTTTTTTCTGATTCTCTGGTTTGCTAGAAACATTTTTATGTGAGTAAAATGGGTCTGAAATTGAATAGGGAAAGGATCCATTACTCACATGAGTGGTTTCTGGGGTTGATTTGTGCAAGCTTAAGTAAAGCCATGTCCATTTCCATTGCTAGCTGCGGAGTGTTCTGTGTGAAATGTACCAGTGTGGGTAACGACCTTTTGCTTGATTATGCACAAGGCCACTGGAACTTTAAAATTAACTCAAAGCTAATTACTGAACTCCTGTGTTTATACTGTGTATACACTACCGGGTCATAACTCTAGCCTCTGAGAGCCCACGCTGCCATAATTGAGAATTTTGGCTTGTAAATGGTTGTTTTGTTTATTTGTTATTTCTGCTGGAAAAGCCTGCTTTTCCTATTTTTGCAGAGGATCAGATTTAGAAAGCGTTTCTGAACAGAGCCCAATTGCATTTTATATCTCAATGCAAAATATGTCCATTTTAATTGAGATACTCATTTTACTTTTGCATTACATGAAATCTAATGTGTAGAAGCACAGTGCCACTTATTGTTCCCTGTTTTGAAAAACATCACATTTTAGGCAAGGAAAGAAATATCAACACACTAAACTCACACTTGGGAAATGTAAATAATTGCTAATTTCAAAAATAAGATAGAGTTAGAAATGTATGCCTACTTAGGATCAGCAGTTAATATGTAACAAATTGCAGCCTTATTACCCTAATCGACAGAAATAAAACCTGGTTTTCCAGAATGTAATTAGTGGAATGCTAATTAGACAGCTAATAATTTTTATGGAATGTGGATGTATGATCGTGAAATGTCCCTCAGCATATAAAGTATGCACTGTAGACATCTGCTTTCCATGCAGCACCAAAATTATAAAGGAATTTGGTTTTATTTCAAATTTGATTTGTTTCAATAGCTAAGAGACAGTTTACTAAAGTGTTTCATGGGCAGACCTATAGTGGATTCACACTTATTCAGTCTGTCAAATTTTGTTTTAAAATGTGTAGGAGAAGGAGTAGGGAGTTTTTATATTTAATTTCTCTTCCTCAGTCCTTTGGTTTCCTATATCATGTTTTATGCCCTCGGTGCCCCTCCCCCCGCCTCACATCCCGCCTTCTTCTTTCCTCCCTCAGGTTTCCTGCATGCAGGTTTCCTCAATTTTCAAAGAATTATCTGCTCAGAGAATGGTTGTTTCCTTTTCGTGTTCACAGTCTTGAAAATATAATGTTTATTACTTACCGTGTCAGTTTAGTGAAGTAAAAATGTGACTGAACTTGTGGAAGGTAGAACCATCTCGGTTCAACTCTGGATTAGCTGTTAGTTATTTCTTTGTTTAGTTTTCACAAAAGCAATATTTTTAAATATCAATAATAGTATACATGCTGTGATATGTATAGATACCACAGCAGTATCTATACAATATACCATAATGGTATACATGTATAGTAACATTATTTCCTAGTTTTTGCTCTTACTACTATAATAATCATCTCTGTGATGTGAACGAGATGATGGACTCACTTTCGAATACAGGCCCTGGAGCCACAATACCTGTTTACAAATCACAATTGTGCTTTAAACCAGATCTGTGACTTAAGAAAATTACTTCACCTTTGTATACCCTGTTCTCCTCATCTGTAAAATGGGGATGACAACAGTAACACCCTGAGTTATAGCGAGGAATTATGTTGTGAGGGGTTAATGAGTGTATATAAAACTCTTAGATTTATGTCTGACATGTGGCAAGCATTCAATAATTGTGAGATCTAACATAAAATGGAGTCCCAAACATTGGGTGGATGGATGAAAGGATGTACACATTTTAAATAGTAATGTTTTCTGCCAGATTAGTTTTCAAAACGGTTTTAGCAGTTCATGTTTGCAGTGTATCAGAAATGTCTGTTTTCTTATATATTTGCCCAAACTGGATTTTATCCAGTTTTTTAAATTCTTGCCCAATTGTTGGATTAACAATAGTATCCTATTGTTTTATTATTGACATTTTTCTGACTGCTGGTAAGGCTAATCATGTACTTGGATTTCTACAAGATACCTATTTATATGTTTTGCCCATTTTTCTATTGAGTAATTTTGTTTCTGAATCAGTTATAGGAACTCTTTGTATAGGAAGTATATTAACCTTTAGTCATGCGCATAGCAAATATTTTTCTTACTCTGTTATTTATTTGATGATGTTTATAGTGGATTTTCCTATCTTTTAAATAATCACAGCTTTTCCTTTGGGGTTGCTGATTTTTTAAAAACATAATCTTATATGTGTGGGTGTTCACTCAACAAACCTTTATTGAGTAGCACTTGTATGCTAAGCGTAGTGCTAGGTACACCGGTGTGAATGTGTCTGTGTGTACGTGTGATGATCCAGATATATATAAGCTATCTTGCCCTGAATCTCTCAGAAAGTCATTTCTGCCTCTACTGATATAATTAAAAGGAGATGTGTGTTAGGACTAATCTTATTTCTCTTGTATAGTAATAGCAACACATGAAACATCAAAACTGACAGTCAAAAGAGATCATAGAGATGCATAGTTCATTCATCCTTTTTTGGCAATCAATAACACCAACGCCTAAAGAGATTTTCATCTTTGTCCAAGTGACCTTGTCCCAATCCTGATGCATTGCCGTTCCCACTATAGCATGCTGACTTATGCACACAATATTTTCTGTAGTATTGTTTTACTGCTTTCCATTAAGAACCATGTTGATGTTATTAACCCGATTTGTGGAGCTATACAGATATTTAATAACGTATCACTGCACTGATATTACCTACTCTTCCTTTTTTGAATCACTTCTTATCAACCCTATTTTTAAACATCAAAGGGAAAGGGAGCCACCTACAGCAGCTATCCTTAAATGCCGCAATGGAAAAGAGACAGTCTCCATTCAATGAAATAGATCTTTCTTAGTGAATTTCTTCTCACCACCTGGAGAGGTTTAGGGACAGGTATTCTGGAAAGCAGATTTGAGCCTTAGGCTAAGAGAGTTCTACCTGGTAAGGTGGTCTAGGAAGGGGCACACACATACACACACACAAAGTAATGAAGAGGCAAGCAAGAGGTTTCCTATGAGGAGAAAAGCAGCCTTTTCAATGGGCATTTTACTGAGTCTTGCTTTGCTTCTGGTAATATATTGCTGGGCTATCTACAGATGCTTACAAGATGAGAAGATTGGATGAGAGAAGTCATTTTAAAATGGGCTTTAATAACAGAACCCTCTGCTTTATTGAAATCTTATGCAGGGCCCAATATATAAAATAGATAAAAATAGAAGTGCATGTTGTTGGGGAGGATGTGGAGAAATTGGAACCTTTGTGCACTGTTGGTGGGAATGTAAAATGGTAGAGCCAGTATGGAAAACAGCATGGTGGTTCTACAAAAAGTTAAAAATAGAATTACCATATGATCCACCAATTCCACATCTAGTTATATAGCCAAAATAATTGAAAGCAGGGTCACAAAGAGATATGTGTACACCCATGTTCAGAGCAGCATTATTGACAGTAACCAAAAGGCAGAAGCAACCCAAATGTCCATCAACGGCATTTGTTTATCCAGGTGAATGGATAAACAAAATGTGACACACACACACACACACACACACACACACACACACACAAAGGAATAGTATTCAACCTTAAAAAGGATGGAAATTCTGTCACATGCTACAACATGAATAAAACTTGAAAATATGATGCTGAGGTAAGCCAGTTACAAAAAGACAAATACTGTATGATTCCACTTGTATGAGATACCTAGAGTGGTCAAATTCATAGAGAATGATAGTATTATAGACAATTCATAGATTCAAAGTAGAATGATAGTTTCCAGGAACCAGGGGAATGTGGGAATGGAGAATTTTATTTAAAAGGTCCAGAGGTTTAGTTTCACAAGATGAAAAGATTTCTGGAGATGAACGGTGGAGATGTTTTCATCACAGTGTGAATGTGCTTAATTCCACTGATCTGTGCACTTGAACATGGTTAAAATGGTCAGTTTTATGTTGTGTGAATTTTACCATAATTTAAAATAGTTTAAAAACATAGAAGTGCTTGTATTGAAGCAAGGGCTCACCAACCAATAACCCTGTGCTAGAGTGCTCTATCTGAAACCATTAAAGAACATGGTTTATAAAATCTCTTTTATGTTTTCCAATTAGATTCAGGTAAAAGCTGAACTTGAAACTACTATGGACATTTGACTATACTAAAGCACGACATTTTTCCTATGAAAATGTCTTGAATCCCTGAAGGGAAAAATGTATCAGTGTGCACCCCAGGGAATCATACAGAAGTTGTGTCAGATGTCGTAGTGTGTATCATGCTGTTGCTGTAGGATGTTCATGGTGACAGGAACTAAGGAGCTATGAACACTAGCTCTCTTGGAATACATGAACATGCTGGGCTTTGTATTTGTTTGTTTCTTGGTTTTCTCCTCAAACTTGTATTCACTTATACTAATTTATGGAAATGTCAATTCCATGCACATGGCCGTCTAAAGCAACCCTATGGAAGAGGAACTGAAATTGTGTAACATCCCTAACATATGCACTGTACACATAGCCTTTATCTTGTTTAATGTTGAATGCATGGCACCACATCATTTTGAACACCATCTTTGCTTCTTTGTCACCCCTAATCCCCTGGCACGGTACCTTTTTCAGGATTTCGTTCATTCATATCTCCTGTGTTGACTGCCAAATGCATAATCTAAAACACTAGGTTGCAAACCAGCCTTAAGTTGGCTAGGAGCTTTGGAGAACTCCTCTGAATACTTTTTATATAAACTCTAAGGAGGTCAGATTTAGAAAAATCTCAGCTGCTGTACTTGGATCCCATGGGCCACTGACCATTTATAATTAATATTAATAAATGGCAGATGACAGATGTTTATTGCTTAACTAAAAATGTGTGTGCAATACTAAATTTAAAAAAAAAAGTTCATTTAAGACCCAAAGGACTTGAATCTATGTATTTGGAATAATGAAAAGAATAAAACTACCAACATGTGATCCAGAATTTTCTAACTGCAAATACCCACAGCTTCATAGGAAACATAAAAGTATTTTTAATCCATCATATTAAAAATTGGATTGCTATGAAACTCTATCCCTTTAAACTAAAATGCCTGTTTCACAAGCCTATATTTCTCTAGAAAGGAGGTTTATGAATCATTAATGTGCCATAAACTATTGGTCTCACAGTCTGAAACCAAATTGTTTAACATGTACAGCTTTTATAATCAGAAAATTTTTAAAAATAATATTCAAATTCTGAGTTGATTTAAATCCTAATATTCTATGGATTTCCACCAAATAATATAACTGGAAGGGAATTTATTCACCTCTGCATACTAAGGAATTAGGACACCGTAGTTTAGTTACCTAGTTATATTATTCTGGGAAGCTGATAAGATGATTAAAATAGAGATGAGTCTTCTAGTTATTGAAGAAGTAAAAATGGTTTCCCAAGGGCATTACAGTGGACTTCAAATCATCTTACAAACAGCCAAGAGACAGGAAAATAATTGCTCGGGTTGTATGTCCTTACTGAAACGCCATAACCATGTCCATTGACATAGATTCTTTCCAATTGGGCTGTGATTTAATAATATGATTTGTCTAAAGCTTAACAATTTGCATATTTATCTCATGTGGCCCTTTAAACATTCTGGGCATCTTCACATTGTTGTTATCAACTCCATTTTAAAAATGAGGAAATTGAGGCATTGAGTGTGAACAGTTGATTTAAATCACACAAATAAATAGCAGACACAGAACTCAAAATTCCTCCTAGATACCTGACTCCAAGTCCAATGAGATTTCAAATAACTAAGGCTGAAAAAAGTTTATAACTACCTTAGGAGTGTTAACTAGTAAATAAGTGAATCAGGACTAGAACCTGGGTCTTTTGTCTATTAATCCAACCTTCTTTCCATGCTTTCTCTTTTAGCACGTCTGTCACATGTTTAAGATGTCCATTTATTTCTATCTGTCTGACCTTTTCTAATGATACCCACCACACATGTGGTTGGCATTAGCCATCATTTCTTATTATTGTCATTGTTGTTGCTGATAAAACTGAGAATGTTCTATTTCTACCACCAAATCAGTTAAGTCTTTCTTTCTGTTTTACAACCATTCTGTTGTTCAAAGAACAAACTTGAACTTATGAACAAATTGGCCAATGATTCCCCTTTCGCCTCAAATCACAGGGATGTTTCAAAGCCAAATGGTTTTCACAAATTGCCAACATCGTATTCAAATGCAGTAAATGGTTATGTTAGCGGCATCATTCTGTCTAAACAAACGCACGGTCAGTCAATAGAGTCAGTGACCTCCAGGCTCTAAGTGCTTTATGTAATTTTCACAGGGTTGTGTTTAAATATGGATCCTAATAAATATCCTTGTTTGGCTTTTTAAAAGGTCATGAAAACTAATACCCCACCCAACTACTATAAAATAACATTGAAGACATAAAATGGAATTCACTAAAAAAAAAAAAACGTCTTTCAAAGGTTCAAAATTTCCACTCAATTTATGTCGTATTGTATATATGGTCTCCTAAGTGTCATGTGAGTCAGTGGATATGCCAGACATGGAGCAAATTTCCGTCCCCAGGAGGTTTCCCAGCCTGAAGCAAGCTGTAAGTGGATAGAGTTCCAAGAGAGAACACAATGTGCATGTGTGAATACAGCAGATGCAGCATGGCTTTTGGTTTGTTCTTTGGGAACTCACGACTGTATGGAAAAATCACATGCTGCTCTCAATTGCTGTAGACATCTGCTAAAGGCACGGGAGATTGAAGCTAAGGCAATAGTGCAAGATTCCTCCTAGAATATAGTAGCTTAACTTTAGAAACAAGGGAAACTGTTAACAGAAGAAGAGTTTTAGGCTAACATTATAAATGCATAGCAGGCTCATCCAAGTTGGCAAATAGAGGGCAAGAAGCTACTTGTTTGCAAAACGATGGAAGCATTGGTTTCCTGCAGTAGTAGAATGATTAGATACCTATTCACAGCCGTTAGTTTTGGGCTGTCAAAGACCAGCCTATTTTAATGGTGTGTGTGTGTATGTGTGTGTATGTGTATGTGTGTGATACCTTGCTCTTAGCAAAGGCTTAAAAATTTAAAGAGGCTTTTAAATATTTTTTCAGACATGAAATTGAGCTCACAAAATAAGCTTAATGGCAAGTTACTCAGAAACACATGGACATATTTCCTTTAAATTATATACAGATTTTTAGAATTAAGATGTGGTTAAACCTACTCGCAGTCTATTAGCCTACTAACCTTCTAAAGCACTTGAAACATAATTAATTTTTTTTTCCAAATTCAAGGATGTTCTAATGGAAATAACAAATTAGTGGTTGTCATTTTGGCATTGCCTGTGTGTTTTTACAAACACTTTATTTAGCCTCGTTTTGGAATAGTGGATATGCTGCCATCAGGAAAAGACCAAGAGGTGTGAAGATAAAAAAAAGAAATATGGGATGTTAAAAAATCAGGGTAATAGATACACTATGAAATTGCTATCCTGGATTTTACTTTGCTGCTGTTGTCTTATGGGAAGATTAGAACCACAGCTTTTCAAGTTGACCTCACTGCCACCATATTCTCTAGGTCCACTAGAATGGAACTAGACTTACTACATTTTCATCAAAGATTAAGTATGTGTATGTTACACCGTAATTAAAAATAATACATATGGAGTCAGAGAACTGGAAACACAGCCACGAACACATTTTTTTAAACAAATTTTATTTTATGATCTATTTGCATTCATTCTCAGCTATACAGTCGATTTCCATTTGAAGTACTCAGTAAAATTTTCCTAAGCCAGTTTTGCAGGGTGTCTGGGAGAAATATTGTTTAGATTTATGGAAAAGCTTTCTACCCTTGGGCAGCTTTATCTTAACTCTTTAAACTAGCTATGGAATTGTAGAAGTGAGGAACTCTTAAATGTCTTTCATTTGTATCCCTGACTTTAGACACAAATGCATGAAAATTGATTCAATTTTAAACTTTCTAAGTAATAGATTTTATAGCACACTTTAATACGAAAAGAAGTGATTTCTACAGCTTACTGAAAACACTCAATGCTCATCTCATTGTTTTCATTGCATTCTGTAATTCATTTGTCCTCTAACATATGCATTTTCCCAGTACAGAATTATTTATTGATTTGTAGTTTTATCCCTATATTTCACCCTCAGTGTCTCTTATCATTTGTTTTGTTTATTTGTCTAACTTTGAAAATAGAGTTCCTGTATGAAGATAAAGTCCCAAAGCACAGTATTTAGTTTTTGTTGGGGTGGGGCTGGGGGAATGTATCTTGCTAAATATTGAAAACACAGAAAATCCAAAGAAGTCAGAGCTTTGCTAATGTAAATTACGGAATATGTTTGAAAGGCATGTGATTGCGTTACTTTCTTCAATTGCATGTGGACAATCTATTGCTGTCAAGTGGATTTTGGTTAGGTGACTGCTTCAGTTATCAAATAATATTGCCTGGTAACATTGATTTTTTTTTCCATAAGTGATATAAAGTGCTGGAAAACTTTATACTTTTTCATAATTTAAGTACTTCTAAAAACAACTGTTTGTTTCAATATCAACTTACTTAATTCCTTTTCTCCCTGATAATATTGCAAACATCAATTTTAGCACTTATAGCACCTTCTGAATCACAGATTCCAAATTCATGGATTTATAGCAGATTGATTGATTGATTGATTGATTGATTGATTTTTTATTACTCAGCCTGATTTCTGCATCTCAATGCTGGTCTCAGTCTAAAAACTAGTAAGAATAGATCTAGTATCAAGCCTATTACTAAAGACTGGATCCTTTAAGACTGGTTCACCAAATATTCTAATACTGGTGAGTAAGGACATATTATATTGAATAAGGGTATTGTTAGCCATATTCTAAGATTCATCTTAAATTGTTTTATTATAAGCATTTTATATTTATCATCAAACAATCACTATTATTTTAAAACACTTATAAAGTGGCCATCTGAAAATGATATGCTGTTGGATGCTTTGTAATGTTAAGCAGATGCAGACATAAAGACAAAAGCAAATTCCAGAGTATCTTTGCAGCCATTCAACCACCATAAAAAGAGGTTTGTGACCCCAATGTTACCTTAACATTGTCTTCAGCATTTCATATTTAATTATAGTAGATTACTCACCAATATAATAAATATAGATTTATGAGATGCTTTAATGTTCTTAAAACAAATGAAAACCACCCAAGAGGAGCCTCACCAACCCTGAGGTTGTCCAGATTGTATTGGCTAAGATTAAGTGGAAGATCATTCATCTCCAAGGGTCATGCAATTAATCTCAGAGTGGGAGTTAAAGCAATGACTAAGCAGAAAAGGGAGCTGACGTACAAGCCTGTAACAAAGGGGCTGGAGCTCCAATGTCAACGAACTTGTTATTTCTCTCTCTCTCTCTCTCTCTCTCTCTCTCTCTCTCTCTCTCTCTCTCTCTTTTGTGAATAGACCTAAAATACTTATTCCTCACTATCAGCTTCTTTGGGTCCTAAAATCCCATTTGTTTGGTCACTTTCATGACAATTGTTGATATGGTCCAACAGATGAAAAACATAAGCTGTTAAAAGAGCACAATGTGTTTTAATGTCTAGGGGAGGGAAAGGCACTTTATATTAGAAGTCACCAGAAAGTAATTTTAGATGAATTTATCATAATCCAGAGTTTAAACAATGAAAACACTCAAGACACAGTTTAAAGAAGAAATAGTCTACTTCAGGGAAGAAATAGTCTACTTTATTTAATAAGATATTTATTAAATCTTAAATAAAAGTCAAAGCCCATCTTCATTTAGCTCAGGTGACAGCTCTTGAAAAAAAATCAGTTCCTCATGGCTGAATTAGTATACTCTTGATAATCCCTATGATTCCTTGTGGCAGTAATTTTTTTTTTCTTTCAAAAAACATTACCTGTTTCCCCCTTTCCTCCACTATACTAAGATCCTCAAACCTTACATTTTAAGCCAAGACTTCTTTTGAACTTGGTCCTTCCTTAATGGTAGTGCCAATCTCTAACTGGGAGACTTCTCATACAAGGTTAGGCTGCCTTTGGGGTTTTTAACGTGATGTGCCACGGCTGATGGCTTATGAAAGTGACTGCTCAGTCTATTGCTCACGTCAGTGTTCCCACTGGATATTTTTCTCATTCTTTGGGAATTTAAAAGAATAACAACTCACCCACAAATCATTAAAAACTATAATGTTACCCAATTCTTGGGAATAAACCAATGTGCCTACAATCTGCTTAAATGTGACAGATGTGAATTCCCAGGCTTTCAAACTACCACATTTGTATCAAATGCTCACCCATGACAACTCTACATCTCAGCTGTAGAGAAGACGCACATTCACCAGGTAGCTGCCCACTGTGAGGATCTGTCCCCTTAAGCCCAGCTCCTCAGGCAGCAGGCAGGAGCTGCGTCTGCCAGTGATGTAGTAGATAGCACCCTGTCACAAAGAGGATATGCGTGCGAGTGTAATCTGAAATCCATCTGAGGTCGGGGCCAAATATTCCATGCCAGTAATAGGTGCTGGTCATCAGAACTTCACTCTGTTCTATCAGAAGTGTGATAAGGTGTGAACGTGCTATGTCACAAGCTAGAGGAACGAATAACCAGAGCTGGGTGAAAAACTAAAGTGGTGAAATAAAAACTGCAGTTTTTAAAAAATGGAAGCTGAAAAGATATTCATTTACGTTTCTTCTCTTTATAAGTTTAATAAAATAGATGAAAGACAAAGGGAGAAAGGACTTACAAGAAGCCAAAATTTTTACAAATGTGTTTGTTTTTCCTCAAAAGTCAATTGTAAGTGTTGTCCAGAGAAGGGAGTCAGAGAGCGCCAAATAGTGGT
>NW_017731690.1:1010303-1067353 GCF_001890085.2 Hipposideros armiger
GTGTTAGTCTCATAATCTGTGGGATATACTCTTTGACTCATTTCTGAAATAGAAATGAAGTGTGAAATGAAAATGGTATTCATTGAATGTTAATAGGTATTTACTTAGCTGCTCTTCTAGGGCTGTGCATCCTGTAAGAGTCTTTATAGATAGCTTGAATTCATGCATCAAAATGTTAACTAATTACATTTCACTGTGTTGATTTTTAAACAGATTATATAGTAGTTGACAAGCAGAGGTATTTTGTATAACTTGGGCTGGACAACAACTGTAAATATCACAGACAACTCCTTGAGATTCACTCAGATATATACATAAGCTTCTTAATTTAAAAGTCAAGTTGGAATATATTCCTTAAAGCAGCTTTAATTTGAGCCCTATTCTTTCCACAAAATCCTAAAGATAAAAGATAAGTAAAATGATTAAGTTTGGTACAACTTAGTTTTAGGTACCTCTTCGAAGATTTTCCTAAAATGATTGGAAGTCTGAGAAATAAATAAATATATTCTCTGTGGTACAAATATGGTCAGTTATAAGTTAGAATAAATAGTAGAGTATCAATTTCCTATGAATTTACAAAGAAACATGCTGGGTTAAGAGTCGACATCAACATGATAAACATTTATTGCCTTCTATTACATATATATAATATAGTGATAATATTATACATAATTAGATATGTTACATATACATATATACATATATATATATATGTATATATAATCTTAGGTATTTTCCAAAGGATGTTTACATTTTGTGAATTTTTATAAATGGAATCAATAAAATATGTAGAAATACAAAATACATATTGTTCTAGGTTTCAACTAGATTTTTTCATATTATGCTTCAAAAGTATGAAACTATTTCTGAGAAAGGAGCATCTGTGTCTTTTCACATATAACTTTTCTTGATTATTTCTAGGAAGGCAGACTAAACATGCAGTTCTGACATAATGCAGTGTCCCATTTTGCTTTCGGGTTAGCTCAGAAGCCTTCACCAGCTGAAAAAAGTTGCTGAAAAGGGCAAAACTTTCTGACCTCAGGAGGTTCTGATAGGAAGCACTAAAGGAATGAACACCAAGAGTAGGGAAAACATGGGAATAAATTCCCCAAAGTTCTGTGACCACATTGAAGTGGGCACATGGAGGAGGGCATAATTTCATTCTTAAAGAATCTCCCTGTTTTCACATTCTTTCATTTCCCTCAAAGCTGATCTTACAGATGACACAGTCCAGATGAATTTCTGCTTAATAGAAATGCTTGTTCACAAATTGACACTGAAAGTGTATCCGCCATGTAGCTAAAAATAAGATGGGGAGGGTCCACCTTCTTTCAAAATTTGGCTAAAAATCAGATCACTTTTAAGAAAAGCAAATTTTTGGTTCTCAATTGGATAAATAGTAGAGGTATGAACTTGAAAAAAAAATGAGGATGTAGTTCATTCTGATACTTGGCTGACTTTGATCTATTATTTTGCCTCTGGTCATCAATAAATTCAATTTCTCCAAATTTCCTGAACTGAAGCTCCCAGAAAGGAAATTGAAGTGCTTATGTTCTAACAGCTCATATAGACAAGTTAGGCGCTGTTCATAACCAGCATCCATTCAGGTTACCTAGAGCATTTGAATAGTGAGCTTTAAAACTGTTTTTATCATATGTTAATGAACTAAAATAAAGAAAACCATAACAGAGTATGAGCTTGTATTAGTTTTCTATTACTGCCATGAATTACCAACAATTTAGTGTCTTAAACAAAACAAATGTATCCTCTTCTAGTTCTGTAGGTCAGAAGTCCAACACAGGCCTAATCATGCAAAAATCAAGGTGTCTGCAGGGCTTTGTTTCTTTCCGGAGGCTCTAGGGGAGAATCTAGTTCCTTGTCTTTTCCAGCTTGTAGAATCTGCCAACATTCTTTGGCTCATGGTCCCTTCCTCTGTCTTCAAAGCCACAAATGGCAGGTTGAGTCCTTTCCACATAACATTTCTCTGACCCTCTCTTCGGCCTTTTCTTCCACTCTTAAGGATTCCTGTAATGAGACTGAGCCTGTGTGAGTCATCTCAGATAATCTCTCTATCTCAAAGTCAGCCAATTAGCAACTTTAATTCCATCTGCAATCCTAATTCCCTTTGCCATGTAAAGTAACATATTCCCAGGTTCCAGAATTGACATTGTCTTTTTGGGAAGGCTATTATTCTGCCTACCCCAGGGCTGTTCCAGGAAAACAGGTCATGCTTCTGAGAAATCTGAAGGGCCCGCAATTGACTTAATACTCTCTTAATGGACCCTAGGTAAGTGGTCACCAAGCCAAGGACAAACATTCACTGGCATTGCTCACTTTTATGAAGTGGACACTCACACTGCTGATTTGCTCTATGAGAAATTGTTGACAGATTCAGTTAAGCCTGCCCAGTTCTTTCATTACTCTCTCTGTGTTTCCTTACTATCTTTTACTGATTTAAAAGGAAAGTTGATTTTTTTCTTATAAACAAACTGTAGAAAAATATGACTAAATCTATCATCCCTAATGCATGCATGCGTGTGTTGTGGATATTAATCAGAGGACAAACTGAAGCCTAGGAATTGGAAGCTGGAAGCAATGATGCTGTGACTAAGCCTCATATCTTCACTGCTCCCAGCTGGGGTGATGTAATGACACCATGCCTCATATCAAACAATTTTATTTACTAGATCACATCATCACCTAAAACAAAGATTCCTTTAGTGGGGGCAGCATAAAGAAACTGAAAATATATATATAAATGTGACAAAAGATAAGTAAATTGAATAAAATAAGTTGATGTACAGCTAGAAAATTTGTTTTTAATGTGTAAAATTGTCATTAAAATGTTCTGTTGTTTTAACCTTGCGGTATCACCCGTCATCTTGCTTTGCATGATTCTGTCGCTCAACATTCTGTCTTTTCATCCTTTCATTCAACTTTGTGTATTGAATTACTACTGTATGCCAGGAACCATGCTAGATGCTAGAAGTGAAAGTGACAAGGGATGAGATTCATTTGAGAGTTCCTAATTTCATGGGAGAGTTGGTTAGAAACAAACAATGGCAAAGTAGATGCATGGGTATGAAAAACAGAGGAAGTAAATTGTTATTGGCTCGGGTAGGCCAAATAAGAATTTTTCCAGCTAAAGAAACTTTTCACTGAGGGGCAGTGTCTAAAGTACAGATGCAAGAAAGAGCATGATGTGATCAAACAATAGTGAGACGTGTAGTGTGGCAGAAGCAAAAGCAAGTTAAGGAAACAGATGATGCTTTATAAACAGGCTGGAGTCAGCTTCGGAAGGGTCTTCGAAGCCATATACCCCAAACTCTGGGAGTGCAGTCACTGGGGAGACTTAAAAGCAAGAGACCAAAAGTAACAACGGACCAGCGCCCTGTACTATAAGAAAGTAACCTGACAGCAAGGTGGAAAACCACGGGAGACAAAAAAAACACATGACCTGGTTTTTGCAAAAATACATTCTAGAGACGATTGAGACTTGAACTAAAGGAGATTGAGAAAGGAATAACACATTTAAGAACTATGTAAGAGGTAAAATTTTCAGAATTTTACTAAAGCAAATGGACTTGAGTGGATTAAGGACTTTCACCAAAAGTCTCAAAGGAATGAAGGACCCCAGGTTTTACCCTAGTCAGTTCAAGTCAGTTCTATTTTCAAAAGCAATATGATTTGTTCAACTATTTTATATTTTCAAAGGGACCATCATCATCATCATCATGTTAGGGGTTACAATTTCATAATTCTTTACATTTTCTAAGTACTTCTATATCATTTATTCCTCACACCTACCCCAAATGGTGAGGAAAACAGGAATCATCTGCTCTAGTTTATAAATGTGGTAACCGAAGAACAGAAAGGGCTTCAGTTAAGGTCACATTGCTGATAAATAATATAATTAAGTCTAAAATGGACATTTTCTGATACCCGCTTCAGAGTTTTGACATATTTAATGTCACACAGGTTTCTTTAAGCACAGATTTTTAAAAATGAGGCCTTGAGAGTTTTAGTAACTGACCCAAAGAGAGACAACGACTAAACAGTTTGTCAGAGAATCACTCAGGTCTTTCTAACTTCAGGATAGAAGGTCCTGGGAGCTGCCCTCTACCGCCTCCCTCTTCACCTGCTGATGAATGAGCTGGGAAGGCTTCATGTAGAAAGCAGCCTTCAAAATGTGTCTTGAGGGATGTATATAAACAAAGAGTGATTTTTCAAAACAATCAACAACCACTACAATAAAATATGTTCATGGAATAGTCCATGTATGAGTCAGAAATGTTAAATATATTAATATACATAAAGAATGCAACAGCTTACCATATGTTGCAAGTGGTAGTGAACATTATCTGTTAGGTTATTCAATGATCTTTGAAATACTTGCTGGTTTTTAGAAATTATTGGTTTCGTTTTTTTGTTAAGGCAGATTAATAGACCCACACCCAGACCTAGTCATGCTCAGGAGACATTTTGTGCCTAACTCCTTAAGGCCTCTGCAGCTAGAAAGCATCTACAACGTTTGCAAGGTCCAAAATGCACTTCCTTTGGAGTAGCCAGGTATAACAGAGAAGAGTGTTCTGCTTCCTACCCTCCCAACCCCCAGCACAGCAAAGAGACAAATCTGCCATCTCTAAATAGTTCTGACTTCCTTAAGTATTTTTACTCCCCAGTATTTTTAATTATCTCCTAACCATTACCCCTTTCCCTAAAAATTCCCTGGAGATAAGGGAAGAGCTTATATACAACCTTTAACCACATATTGCCATGTCTACCTTGGCATGGTCGTCAGGTACACAAGAAGATTGTTCACTTTGTTCAGAAAATAAATATCAAAACATGGGTTATTGAAAGCTACTTACCCCTTGAAAACTTTTCTTTTCCCATTTCATTTGGCTTTTTTATTTACAAGAGCATATGATTTGATTCTTAAATACTCAACTGAGCAATAAATATTCATTTTTGTGGAGACTGAGTAAGAGAGCTCATTGCTTCAGGAATTGTCATGATTTCTTTAATTTTCAAGTCCTTTGCTTAAATCTTTTCTAGGACTTTCTCTCTACTAATTGTGTTAGACATGCCATCCCTGTCTTGCTATACCCTCTTAAGTTGGAAGTTACATCATACTAACCAGTGGCCTTTCATTTTGGTGGAATTCCACTAAAAGCAAAATATAAGGGATTACAACAAAAGCCACAGTCATTCAAAACTCAAGGGGAAATCAGGCAGGCTTCTGAGACTGTGTATTGCCACTTCAAAAGCCCCAAGATTGGGCCAAGATGAACCAGGGTCATATTTCAGTATTTTAAAAGAAGGCTGCATTCCCAGCTCTACTAGATAAAGCATAATTTACTCTTGCTATAGAAGATAATTTAAGGAAGAAAAGGTTATTTTGCCATCATTCAGCTTTTCACAATCTCTCAAAGCCCCTTTCCCTCCTCTTCCATTTCCCCTTGCTGTCCGTCTCCCTGATCACCTCTTATTCTTCAGTCTCAGAAAAGTGCTAGGAGGGCCACTGTTTCCCCGCTTTGGGCTGGGAGATGGACCCTGGTCCACACTCCCAACCTCAGTGAAACTTTAAAGCCCCTCAAATCCCTAAAACTGCTTTAGAATTTCAATTTCTTTTTAAAATAGGAGAAAAGAGTAGGATCCTCTGTAACCTCTCTGTTGCAACCTGGACTTTCTAAGCTGTCTTCTTGAAGCAGCCTTACGGATGCTCTATTTTACTCATCATTGGTTTGGTCCCAAAGGTGATCTGTTAGAGCACGACAAGTCAAAATTATTTCCCTGAGACCGTGATGAAGCTCCCTGGAATGGGCTGTAGTCACTTGAGGCTGATATTGGAACAGAAGTAGCTAATTAGCTGAGGACTCCATAATAATAACCGGGAGTCATTAAGACAAGTTGTTTGAAATACTCAGTAATCACAGCATGTTTGCATATGTAAGAATAACACCCAAAGCATCTCTTCCCATGCCTGTCATTCCCCAACTCTCCCTCAAGTAGATGACAGGCATGAAATCAAGGAAAGAGAGCATTATTCATCATTTCATTTAATTTTTTCAACAAATACTAATTGAGTAGCTACTGTGTACAGGCTCTTGCCAAAGACAAAGGCAAAGCTACCGTATTATTTGAAACAATGATAACAATGCTTATCAGTGTACCAGGTCTGTGGGCCTCATATGCCTCCGAGGTCCTCCGTGCACAAAATTATGCAAATGAATCAGCAACCCATTGCTAGAAGCCCCACTATTACCCATCCTACCCCACCAAAAAATAGCCTGTGCTGTGAATTATATTTTCTTTTTAAATATTTTTATAGGAAACCAAAATTAGGGTTGGGTTTCTATAAAGATAAGTTTATCATATTTGCAGTTATTATTACACAGAAACATACTTCGCTATTACCTGACAAATTACAAAAGGGCCTAGAATATCGATCAAAATTTAGTAGATAACATATTGTGATATACTCAGGGACGCAACTGAAAAACAATAGAAAGAAATCAACACTAAGTTAGCAAAGAAAGAGGAGGGATGTTGGGCTTCTAATGATAATGTAATTGTCGAAAAAGCCCACATGTAGAGGGTTGAATATCCAAAGAATGAAAGTAATTCTTTGATTTCTTCTGCATTAATCAGATGCATATTAGAGGAGCATATTCTATTTCCCCCACCACATCTTGAAAGTTTGCAAAGAACAAAAGTAGAGAGGTTGCATGTGTTAATATATGAAAAATATGTTTGATAAGAAAAAGTTAAAAGTAATAACCTAGCAAAGCCACTTAATTTTAAGAGTCCAAACAAGTGCCTGAAGGACTTTTATAATGGGAATGAATCTCGTTTCAGATTTATTGAAAATTAAATTGGAAAACAGACTCCTTGTCTTTGAATTGATATTTTTAAATCCACCAGAAAAATAGAACTTTTCCATCTGTTGTGGAGAGAGACCTATAAATAAATATGTGCATATATATTTATATATACATACACAAACATACACACACATTTGTTGCACATGTGTCTACTCTCTCAACTCTTCTCCCCCACTCTAATACACATCAATACAGTGATAAAGGGAGCACGGTGAAAAGCTGTAAAATGAGCTATGGTAGAACCTTACTAACCTTACTTAATTATTGGGTGTATATTTCTAGATTAATGAACTGCCAAAAATTTTAAAGAAATTAAATTAGTTGTATTAAACTGAAGTGTATGTAACCACTACTGATGAAGTAATTACAAGGAGCTACCTTGCTGGTAATGGAAATGCATGGGGAAAGTATTTCTGATTAAGAACAGATATTTGCACCAACAAATAGAGTGGGAGACAAAGCATTTTGAAGTTTGCATTATCTGCTATAGGTGAAATATGCGTTTTATGATTTTATTTACATTGTGAATAAAATTTTATTTATTATAAATTTTAATATAGCACAGGTAGGTGAGGCTTTTCTGTTTTCCAAACTATTGGGTAGTCGGAAAAGTCATGACGCATTTTTGCAATGAAACAGAAAAAATACGTCATGACTTTTCCAACAACCCAATAGTTAAGATATCAATAATTTGAGATAGTCTGTAACAAAAAATAAATAAATAAAAAAGAAAGGAAAAAGAAAATACTGAAGCAAATTGAAAACGTTTGACAATGTACTAACGATGTATTAAAAATTAGCTTTATGTAGGTAATCTATAAACAGCTGGAAATATTAAATTATAGCCATAAAAGTGTGTGACATCTTTTCTAAAAATACCATGGCATAGCGCACACTAAGTAAGAGACTTGGTATTTGTTTTTCCCTCTGCAATGTAATTCCAGACTAGAGTTACATTTTTTTCTCCCATAGAACAGTAAAGAGCTTCAAAGAAAAGAGTGGGCTATGGTAGAATGAGAATGAGACAGCAGAGGCAACTAATGCGTAAAATGATGAAAGAGAATAGCATAATATCAACATTTCTTGTATAATCAATCACTGCAAATGTGTCAGCAAGTACGAGGCATCCCCTCCTGTCAGTACAGCGGAGTAGACAATTTGGGTAAGGGAGGGAGTATAGCACAGTCAAACATGGCTATCAACACTTCTTTTTCTGTCTCAGAAGAACAAAATTTTGAGACAAGTTCTTGGAGCAAATGGAAATTTATCCAAATGAAAATCAAATGATAAATGCCAAGAGAATATTCTTTCTTTGGAATTCTTTCAGTTCTTCAATTTAACCAGCTGGAATGAATTTTCAAGTAGCATTCTGTTCAGCCTTTTGAAATGAAGGACTTTCCTGTTAATTGGAAAGCTATATTTCATCAAAGATGAAGACAGCAGTGCTCTTGGCTTAGTGATTCAGAGAGAGAGAGAGAGAGAGAGAGAGAGAGAGAGAGAGAGAGAGAGGCATTTGGTGGATATTTACCATAAACAGATTTCAGGACATGTATTTCAAGTATGAAAGACTAAACTGTGTGTCTATACATCTAACTCAAGAAAAATGGGGAAAATTCAATCACCAGTGTTATTCTAAACTCTACATGAAAACTCACTATAACTGTGCTCCCTTGTGACAGGAGAATGTAAGGATGGAAAAACTTAAACAATATTATAAGCTTTCAGAACCAAATATTGATACAAGTGAAGTTTCTGGTTTTTCTAAGGTAAAAGAATTGGGCAAGTCTACAAATTTAAGCATTCTTTGTTGTGTTACTTTAATATGTGTTATTGGGCTGGGGTAGCATGCTTGTCAACTGAGAGAGCAAGAAAAAATATTTATCAGGAAGCAAACATTTTTAAGACTCAGACTTTCAAAACAATCTATACTTTAGGCAGTACTTTCAACTTATTTGTTGATTAGTGATATATTAAATAAAGTTGTTACATTTACATTTTAAATGGACACAAAATTAGGCAAAGTGATTTATCACAAAGAATGTGAAAAGTTTTTAAAAATAATTATAGTGAAGTACTAAGATATAATTTTTCCAGACTTCTTACAGATATCGCCCAATAGATGAGCTGGATGGCAATTGTGTATTCTGCTTTAAAATGATTTTATAGGAAAACATATCCATGATGCTATTTACGTACTTTAAGTTGGCAATATGTATATGATAGGAATTTCCAAAGAGGCTATTTCACTGTTTTTTCTTAATATTTAAATTACTGAAATAGATTTTTTACAGGCTGATATGAAAGAAATGTTTGACATAAACAGTTCCTAGACTCACACATATTCTCTACCTTGAGATATAAGATGGTGGTCTACAGCAGCAGCCAGCTTGAGTCGAGGATGAGCAGTGAGGCAGGAGACAAGGTAGAGTAAGAAATCCCCCAAAAGATAAACACATCAATTCAATTTTGATATAGTCATTAGTACTTTGAAAAGACTGGTCTATACTGAAAATGTCAGAGAGGACACTTGACAATGCTATGAAGCTGGCTTCAGTGGTTTTTTGAAATAGTGGAGCCAACCACACTACTGTCTAAATTTCTGAAGATTAGCAATATCACATAAATTTCCCTACTACAAGTTCATAAACAGTATATAAAACAATCAGTGTATACACAGAGTCATTTTTTTTTCTTAAGGGAGCAATAACATTCATTTTACAAACTAGTCATGAATTTCATGAACAAAATTTGACTGGATTTAATAGGTGAAATTTATCAACACACCCTTTGACAGCAAGTAAAATTCAGAATGTTAACATGCTAATCCAGCAGATACAATTGTCTAAGACCCAAGATTGAATTTAAAACACATTACACAAACATGTTTAGATCCAGAAATTTTCAACATGTGAATTAATGTGTGTGATTTAGTTTCTAAGAGTTTTGTAATCTAGCCTAATGTGGTAGATAAAATTTCAAAGTCAAGTTAAGAGATTTTGCACTGAAAAAAAAATACTGAAATTAGTAATTTCAAATGAACTATTAACCCAAAGTAGTTGATTCAAGAAAAATAAGCCCACATAAAGAAATACTAAACTTTTTTTTTTCATAGCACGTTGTAGCTGGGTTGACAGCTACTTTTTTTTTATTGTTAGTTTCAGGTGTACAGAACAATGCAATAGTTACCCTTTTCACCCTCACAAAGTAACAACCCCCCTCCCCCATCTATTGCCTTCCTACCCCCGATATCATGCTTATCTATTACAATTCCATTGATTCCATTCCCACTCTCTACTCCAGCTACTTTTTTTTAAATTAAAGTAACTAGCTACTAAACTTAAAATAGTTATGTAATATAAATTGTAAAACTATATGTTTTTAAAATATTATATAATAAAGTAGAGGATACCCTTTACTTTTATAATGAGTAAATTGTAAATATTGCAAATAGTAAAAATATCTTTGGATACTTTTTCCTCTTTGAACTTTTAACTATTTTTTTTAATTTTTTTTTTAATTGGGGAACTGGGGGGATGGGAACAGTGCTGGGGAATTGGGGGAAGGGGAACAGACAAGTTGCTGTCCTTTTGTTCCTCAGTCCAGCCGTGGAGGACATTGCTTCACTGGCCCAAGTTGGCACCATCATTGCGCTCTTCCCGGGCGAGGCAGATCAGTCGCCGGCTTCTGGACGGCCGCTCACTGCGGCTGCTGGCCGCTCACGCTGGCTGCTGGCTACATACGGTAGCCCATGGCAACCCACTGCCACAGGGGCTGCAGCCTACGCCGTCGCCGGCGACTCACAGCAGCCCAGCTCCAGGTTGAGCTGTTGTTCAGCATCTTAGCTGTAGAGGGCAGTGTCACTGGCCCTCATATGTGGGATCCGAACCGGGGCCCTCTGGCATTCCAAGCCAGTTCTTAACCATCGCGCCATTCGGCCGGCCCTTAACTATTCTTTTAACACTGGTGATTTACAACATGAAGAAAGCCTGGTATGCAAAATTCAGTATCTTTAACAGTTTCTTTTGGACTCTAGTTAATGACTCTTTTGAGTGAAGGAATCCAGGCTAGAGTTCTGGGCAACAGGAGCAACAGGTGGAATGAAGTTACCTTGGGTGATAGGACTGTGGAAACTTCTGTCAAGACATAGAGCCCAAATTCAAGGTTTTAGATCCTAAGCCTTCATTGAGTAAGGAAATTATTTAAAAAACAGAGACACCTGTAAAGGCCTATAGACACAATCAAGTCATAAGAAGAGTATTTGATTCGCCAAGAACAGCTCTTTATGCTAACGGAGATTATGGAAATATAATAGATTCTAAAAAATATGATTATTGATATTTATGATGTTTGTTATGAAATTAAATGATAAGGCTGCATTCAAACCTCTGTGGGATTTTAACATTTAAATGCATAGTTTTTCTTTCTCCATTTTGATATTAACTGTAACAAAATATAAAAATCTCTGATAATTTTATTAGGATTTCAAAATGCAATGGTGGTAGTTTAAAGGTAAAATAAAGTTTCTAAATTAGAGCTAAATTATATACTATATAAATAATTTTCAAATTCCATATATACTACATCCTGCCTCTATATGATTGAAGGGTGGGGTAGAAATACTGAAAAATAAATATACTGTGGCAATAAAAAAGAGGAGAGTGAAGAATGTGGTAACTGAATGGTGCTGACAAAAATGCTGTCAGGTTCTGATGCTCAAGTTGCCACTCAGAAAATTCAAATCTGAAGAGATTAAGTAAGTATGTATTAAACCTTAATTTTTGTAAAATACATCTGTTTAATACCTGGACACTTTCCTTGCCTTTTTTTTTTTTAACTCAGTAGCTTAAGTGTGAAATGAAACAAGGATGCCATGTCACATTGTGCTCTATCAAGACATAGCGTGGAAGCCTTAGAATACAGTGGTTTAAAGTCCTCATTTTCCTCATCTGTGAAATGGGGTTATAATAGAGATTGTAGACACGGTGCTCTTACTTAGAAGTATGCTTGGTACATATAAGTGTTGGTTAAATTTTAGCTGTCATTACCCTTCCTATTTTTTCAAAACAGATCGCCCACGCTATGGTCACTTGGCTTATCGCAACAGGTTACTAATTGGGAGTGTATGGGGCAAAGAGAAGAGAATATACATAACCTTGCCTAGGAAAAGATTAGGAGAGTAAGGAAGGTTCCTGTGAAGGGGAGACCTGTGGGCAGAGACACACTAAGTCTGAGTTAGATCAAGGGATAGAGAACGCATCCTAGGTAAATATATCAAATTTTGGGGACCAGGAAGCATTCTGGATTGCGGTGAGTGAACAGGGGATTGGGAAGAGAAGTGTGAGGCCATCAAAATGGATGAGGAAGTAAGCAAGGGGCCAGGTCACAGAGGACAAGCACCCTGAGCGCCATGTTAAGAAGCTTGGGTTTATTCGCTTTCGCTTCCTAAAATTTTCACTGTCTTACAGTCAGGACAGTCTCATTTTGGAATTCCCAAAAGAAGGTGACACAAAGAAAATGCATCTCTTAAATTGGCCCTTTTCAATTGATGTCAAAATGCTATTTCCATCTTAATATAGTCTAATGATCAGAGCTATCTTTGCAAAAATGGGTTCAAGGTAATTTCCCAAGCTAACAGCATCTAGTAGAGTATGTAATGACATGTGAAATTATTATTCTGTGAATAATTAATCAGAACCATTCTGGAAAATAAATAGAAATGCAATTGAATTAATTCATGTATTAAACTACAGAGTAAATAACTCAGATAGCTTTACATTTCATTTTGGAGAAATTTAGTGTCTTTTTTTTTTAAGGTATCCATTGTTCCATTTCACCATGTTGTTATAAATTTCTAAGTTAAAATAATAGCAAGGAAATAAGTAGTTCTATTTTATTAAAACAAACAAGCAAACAAAAGACAAAAGGTTTGAATGCAAGTCAAGTCCACTTGGTAATAATATAGCTGAGAAGGTATTTGGCCTTGCTGACTTTCCAATATGCTCTTCACCACTGGGTCAGGCTGTCCTGTTTTTATATAGCACATATTTAGGGCTATAGAAGATATATAGGTCAAAGGCATTTAAACATGTATCTACACAATAGATCACTTTAGTTGCTAAAGTTTTACTGTAGTGATTTCCCCTTCTTTGCAAATGTTCTCCAGTGATATCTTAACTAAAAGGAACAAAAGTTGGAATTTTCATCCTCTATACATAAAAATCAGGTCCAACTATAGATTAAACGGTCATCAGATTAACTGCATTATCACATCATTTGTGCTTTTCCGGAGGTATAAAGCCATGGGTTTCCAACTGAATTTCATTCTACATCCAATAGAGAAAAGACCTAGCAAAAATCTTTAATTCTTAATGGGATATTTATTTCTTTGGTTTGAGTTATAGATTCAGTGATATTTAGTCCTCAGCCTAGAGTGTGGGATACAGTTTGAGCCTTTTGAGAAAAAATATCTTAGTCTTGGAAGTGGAGCTACTTAAAGCTCAATGGCTCCCCTTAGTGGCGTCTTGCTAGAAATTTACTGAGCAGCAGCTTTTACGAAGATCTATGCATAGATATTTCTAAACATCCAGAAAATTGTGAGCTGATTTACATAATTTGAGTAATTCTCAAAAAATAAATTCAATTTGTGATGATAGGGAGGCATTTTTATTCATAACCTCATTACATTTAAAAGGGTAATTGAGCATTTTATATAGTTTTTATTTTCACTCAGAACCTAAATATGTGATACATAACTGAGGAAAAATAATTCAGGATCCTTTCCTTCCTTCTTTGTTCTTTTTTACATGTTTTTTTTTAGTTAACATTTCTATTTGAACAGGTTTTAAAAATACAATGAGCAACACATTTCATTTTATATCTATGTGTCTATTTCAAATATACCTAATCAGAAAAGTTGCCTGAAAAATTAGTAGCGACAGTAATTAAAAAAAAAACATATTGGGTATGCATCGGGGAAAATATGAGACATTAAATGAGAACATATATTATGTGAAATGAATTTTGAGAATATATGTTTAAGGAAATTAGACCCTCTGTTGATCTACAGCTATTGTTCTTAAATGCGAATGCACATTAGAATAAACTGGTGGGGGGGGGGTGGGGAGGGAACTTGTTATTAACTACAGGTTTCTGGGCCCATCATAAGAACTACTGAATCATAATCTTCTGGGGTGGAGCCTAGGAACCTGCATTTTCAAAGTCATGTATGCTTGGAAACCTGGTCTGCAGAAAGCCCTAGGAGACGCTTATATAAACGACTCTATTTTTATACTAATAGAAAATAACTTCAGAATCTTAACAACATCGATCACTTATTCAATTACGTGATACTGGCTTCCACCAAAATCTTAAATAATATGTGGCTATATGGTCTGCACAGAGAGTTTAGCTACTCTTCAAAGATAAGGCTCAAAAATCAATAACAGGCATTGCTTACACTCCCCCTATGGATTCTTGTTACTTACAGGAGTGTTTCTGAAAGAAGAAATAAGGTTACATGTCAAAATATCCTATTGGCCTTTTTCAAACTAGTCACAGCAACATCCAAACTCGGCCCTGCTCTGAGCTTCTGATACTTACCTTTCTCCAGTGTTCAGTACCACTGTTCCTCAGGACAAACTCCCAACACAGCCATCAAGTCCTGTGTATCGTTCCAGCTTCTCTGGGTAATAGCCTATATATAGTCTCTGATCAAACCAAGGAGGTCTACTTTCAGTTCCCCAGGTTCACCATGTCCTTGCACGCCTCCATGCTGTTGACATATTGTTCCCTGACCCACATGCTCTGCTTCCCTCATCCGTCTGGCAAGCTCTCACTCATTCTTTAAGGCTCAGCTCAAACATCACCCCATCTGAGGAGTCTTTTTCGATTTCTATTGGCAGAGTTCAATGCTTTCGTTTCTGTGCCCTCAATAAGATCTTGTGCATAACTCTGTTTCAGCATTAGCTTGTGACTATAATTATTGTGTCTGTCTTCATATTTCATTGGTATCCCCAGGTTTTAGCACAATTTTTGGCATAAAGTAGAGGCTTAATTCATGTTTGTGTAATGAGTGAATAATGTGAACTTTCATTTCTTCCATGATTAACGTGTGCCAGGCACTACACTAAGTGCTCTACAAGCATCTTGCGTAATCCTTACAAAGTTGAACACGTAGTCATGATTATCCACATTTTAAATATTAGGCAATTAGCCCTGAGAGACATCAACAATTTGCCAAAAGTCACACAACCAATTAGTGGCAGATCTAGAATTTGAACACCACGCTTTTCTGACTCTACAGACAATGTTCTTAAACATTGCACCATAGCACTTTCCTACAAGGGCTCAGATTGTTTTTGATTGCTAATGGCAATTTCTCTTTGATGGTTTCAATCCAAACACCACCCTCATAGCTGGAGCATTAAGGGAAAATGAACATTCTTTTAATCATATGAATGCTCTACAGTCCAATTCTGGGGCATGTGTGCACGTACAAAATGCATCATCTGTGAATGACAATACAAAAACATATATGTAAGATTGTGATAACTGGAATGCTTAGTTTGCAAAATTACCAAAAAACTATAAAAAAACTATTAACCACATCAATGAAAAAAATCACCAGGATAGAAAAAGAAGTCCCTTTTAATGAAAACCTTGCAAAATATCCCAAATTGCATGTGATTTTTAATGGACTACGGCCACTCGTCTGCATTTCTATTTTATTTCTTGGACAAGAGGAAAATATATTATTTATGCAAAAGGGTAGTTAGCATTTCCAACCACTAACACATGGCTTGTAAAAAATAATCCCATTTTTTTTCTATTGTGCAATAGCCCTCTGTTGGGCAACAACAACGTACAATGTGCTAGTTTCCTGTTACTTTACTAGAGCCTCCCTTTCACTCACCGCCCAGACTAAATAGCTATTCCTTGGATAATAAAACAATAATACTGAGTTTCAAGCTACTTCCAAAAATGTTTCTGCTTGTCTTAAGAAATAATCATATCAGTTTGCTAATAAGCAGAAATATGCTGTAAGTTGAGTATGTTGTCACATGTGGCTAAAACACATATAAATCAATTTGTGACCAAGAAAGAAACAATATATTTCTTATGTGTCCAAAGCAATATGGTTGGGATCACAGCTGTAAGATGTTGGACCATCATCAAGTGAAAAATGTCAAACATTGAACTTTTGGATCATTTCCATAAAAATAACGTTTTGTTTGGGGTCAGTAGTTTTTTTTATGAAACTTTGGAATGATTTTACTGACAATTATTTTAGAGTTTAATACCTCCAAAGTGTTCCTCAAAACGGAAATATTATGTAACCTAACTTCTATAGCCATATCTTTTCTGAAAACCAAGCACATACCATGAAAACCGGCATTTCTCTCTTTCTGTTGGTGTAGCTTTATGAAAATCAGTTACCAAGTGCAAGTTAACACTTCAAATGTATAGTAGTTAAAGCCAGTAGAGGGGAAAACAAAACAACAAAACATGGATTCCTTCTGTAGGAATCTTATCAATTCAGCAATATTCTTTTAAGTGAAAAGAAAAATGAAATTGGTGAATCAGTGTACAACTAGTTCAGCTCTAGGCATAATAGCCTACTCTAATATTTTTTTGTTCACTTCTATATATCCACAACAATTTGATATTTGCTTTACAGTGAGCTGAATTCTCATTTTCATTAACTGTCTTTTGAGAATCTCTAATTTGGAGGTGCATTACATTGAGCCCAACAAGGCAGGTTTTTATAAAGTAACTGGAAGGTTTTTGTAAATACAGTCTCAGACAAAGCTAGTTGTGGCATAAAATCATTAATCCGAGGAGACTGTATTGGCTGAGTACACATATGGACTATTAATAATATTGCTCTCTGGGATTCCATAACCAGAACTCAAGAAAAGGAAAGCCAAACCACTGAATTCAATATTTGCAGCCTATTTCAGGATGTGAAAATATTTTGGTTCTCTCATGCAAATAATTTCTCCAAAATACCTCGGCCCAAAGTGGCTTTTTGTAGACAGAGACTAATATCAAATTTTACATGGTTTAGTAGATGGGGATACAAATTATTAGAATTTGTTCCACATCAAGAAATTGTTGGTTCTTAGTTTTCATTTACTATGATATTGATCTAAATCAGTAATTTCTCATTGGGATATATGTATTAATGGATGTTACTAAAACCATGCTCTTAGAAATTATTTTGCACTGTTAATTGTATACATAAAGTGTTTACAAGATAATAAAACATGCAGATAATTCACTATTTAGAAATAAATAAAAACAATACATCCCATTTGAAGCCAGGCTCAGGCACTTGGATCAAACTACTCTCTTCCTCTAAAATTCTCAGTGGTTCTCCAATGCCGAAGGGATGAAATGCATTTGTTCACCTGGCTTCATTCTACCTTACACTATGCCTTCCCACATCAAAGCTTTAAAGTCATGTTTATACCACTTTGTAAAATGCCTCATGGTGCAAGTCTGAACTGAAATTTATGCTTCAAGCCCAGTTTGAAGTCAGAGGCCTCCATGGAATCCAATATATGTGCAGTAACTATCTACTTGTTTGACTGGTAGACATACAAAGTCCCTGACCTCGTAGCTTATACTGTCAGGTTATTGACAATGATCTTCACCCCTGCATATAGAGTAATCGCAATGAAAATTAATTTTTTTAACTTTATTGTGGAACAATGTGCTTTTTCAGGGAACAATGTGTTTTTTTCCCAGGACCTATCAGCTCCAAGTCAAGATGTTCTCCTTCAATCTTAGTTGTGGAGGGCGCAGCTAAGCTCCAAGTCCAGTCGCTGCGTTCAATCTAGTTGCTGGGGGGAAGGGGAGGTGCAGCCCACCATCCCATGCTGGAGTCGAACCAGCAATCTTGTTGCTAAGAGCACGCACTGTAACCAACTGAGCCACCCGGCCACCCCCAAAATTAATTTCAACATATAAATATTTCTGTTAAAGTACATACAGTTATCCTGGTATTCCTCGTGAGCCACTACTTGCATATTTGGTATGCAAATCGGTTATCTTCTAGTATATGGCATGCAGCTATATCGGCAGATTGCAGATAAGTAACAGCTACTTGGAAAAATGTGACTACATAATAGTGCCTTAATAAGAGCCAGATTACATATACATATCAACAAATTTCTTATGTTGCAAGAAATCTATTCAAAACTTTCCATGAAATATCCATAAATCACTATCATGTAAAATAATTATCAACCTTTAAAACAATAGAATCTTTAGAGTTCAGGACTATTATATATTAATTGCTTCATGACATTTTGTATGAGTTTCATGTTTATATTGCCTGAAATATGGTATGGACTTAATAAAGAGTAGTGAGTAAATGATGTAAATATCTGTATCTATTTAATTTATTTTTATAAACTTGGAACAACCCAATAGAACATAATTGAATATATTTTTTTAAAGGCATATCCTTTCATTTCAGGGAAAAAAGGAAGGGAGAGGAAAAGAAAAAAACTTAATAAAGAAGAAAATAAGGACGCAATACCTGATAACAAAGGTCTGGAACCCAGCAGAGAAACCCCAGAACAACGAGAAAACAAACAGCAGCAGAAGAAGCGAAAGGTCCAAGATAAACCACAGAAATCGGTATCCGTCAGCACTGTACACTAGAGGGTCCCATGAGATTGTTGTAGACTCGCGATGCTGCTATCTCAACCAGATGCCCAGGACAGGTGCTGTAGCCATTAGGACCACAAATGGACAGCGTGTCAGTTACTGTTCCGTCTAAACAACATTCCAAATAGTTGCTATATCGTCATACAAGCATAGTTAACAACACGGAGCCCAGAGTTTAAAGAAGGGATGCTTTCGAGTGGTAATCTTACATGCTTCTGTGCATTTTTAAGAGACAAGAAATTTTGTACATAATTATTAATAGGGTGTAAGATGGAACAACATAATGGTGACATCTAGAGAAGCAACATCTTTTCCCTGTAAAAAAAAAAATTTTTTTTTCAAGCTATTGTTTTGAGCAGCAAAAGCTAGCTCTGCAAATGGAAAGATATAGTATCCCTTCAAAACAAACACAAGATCAGGGGAGAGAAACATCTTTCAAAGGACAGTGTCGCTTTGTCCAGATCTAGAGAGTATTCAGATATTAGGGCCTGGCATTTGGAATCTTAAGAATTATCACCACAGAAACAAATGTTTTAAGATCGGTTCTATTGCCCTCATCCTGTCCTGCAAGAAGCATGAGAGTTCACGTAGAGCTAAGTATACTGTATGGGATTGGAAAAAGGCAGAATGTGGAAGAAACCATAGAATTGGAGATACCTTTTGTGCTTTACAACACTGTGAAGGGTTGTGATTACCTGGATCAGGTCTCCCATTTATGTCAGCACTGTGTGGTTCAGTCTCGGCTACCCCTTGGGTTATATAAGTCTGTAAACATGTACCTGTAACTTACTTCCAAAAGCAAAATCATACTTATTAGAAGGAAATTCTGATTTCATAGAAAACAAAACCTAGAGCAAGGAGACTGTAACATGTATGCAAAGTCATGTGTTTTCTTTGTCTCTCAGTGAGGGAAAAACAATTTTATTACCTGCTTAACGGTCCACTTGGAACTAAAAGGGAGAATACTTTCTAACAAGGTGTATCTAGTAGGGGGGAAAGCCACCACAATAAATATATTTGTTGATAGTTTTTAAAGTTTGGTTCATTTTGTTTTATTGTTTGTTTTGTTGGAAAATGATTACTCTTAGAGACACATGAATTAGATAAGAGGATTCTGTAAGATGTATAATTCAGAACATATTACATTTCTTAGTATTTTATTTTTTAATCCAACTTTGGATGTGAGCCAATGGAGATTTGCGTATAGGGTATTCAGAGATATTTATTCAACTTTTTTTCTTATTTTAATCAACAAAATTGTAATTATAAATGGAAAGGCCCCCCTAAATTATTTCACTGCTCCCCTTCATTGCTTAGAAATGAGCATCTTTTCTTGTATGTTGGTTCCTCCTGCATCTTGAACATTTGTCCTTTTTTTCTCCATATTTTCTTAGCCTGTGGACTTCTTTTGGGGATTGAGGTCACCTAGCTGGAGGCCTTACCAGTGTTTCACAGAGTACACAGCCAGCCAGGGCAGGATGGGGCACCTCTGACCATGCAGCACAGAATCACATGGCCCACCTTAACCTCCCTCTTGTAATGGAAGGGTGCACAGCTGCTCTGTCCACCACACTTCCTAGCCCTCTAAAGATCACTGCTTAGTGAAGAGTCTGCAATGAATTGGCCTGCTGGCTGCCTATCTCTGGTCACTTTCTCCACTAACTGTACTCTTCATGTGGACTGATTGGATTAATTCATTTTCCACTTCTCTTTTGCTCTTCCAAAATACAAAATTTTTGAATGATGTATTTCTGTTTCTTACTCTGGTGTTTTCTTGTTCACATGAGAAAAATATTTCTCCTAACTAGATCTATTCCCAACATATAAAAATAATTATCTTCAACTACAACTTATGTTACCAAGGATAAACATTTTTTTTCCTACAAAACTATGTTAAGTGGAAGTATTTTCACATGTTCTAGAACTTTTGCTTGGTTTCCACTACCATGTTTGTCATCAAGCTTATCTAGTGAAGCATAAGTGACCGAATTATTTTTGTGTATCTTTCTATGCTTATCATTGCCCTCATTCTTTCGACAAGAAGTTACTAGGAAGGTCTATGCTTGCATATGCAGTGCTGGACAAAGTGTTAAATAAACCAGGGCACACCAATTGTGGCACATGACTATCTGTCTTCCCATGTGTTTTGATTCAAGACTTTTATCCTGTGGTCCTCCAGACAATGGCAGACAATCTAAATCTTTGATGCAGCTTCTTTAATTAAAAGTAGAATTGTTATAAAGGGAAAAGAAATGAAAGCTAACATTAATATTTATATTATACATTGATGAGCTATAAAATGCAGACAAAGATAGCACTGATTTTAATTGTAATTGTCAATCCACCTGTAATATCTTTAGGCACATGGACTCATTATGCTCTTTATACTAGCAGCCTACTCAGCTTTGAGCAAAAACTCGTGATCAGCTTCTGGTCACAGAAGGCATTAACTTTCTGCCCTGATTCTGTCTCTAAGATCTGGTAAACTGTTGATGGTAACAGATGGCTCATAAATTCTCACTACAAAGAGAATTGAGAAAGTGCAGCAACATAAATCTGTCTATGTCTGATCCACACTCCTGCTCTGGTCTCTAAATTCTGCTCTGTAATTGAGGGCAAGTCTCTGTTTTATTGGAAAATTTAGATTCTAGTTCCAGGTATTAGCCATCGGCACATCAGCGATCTGCTGTGTCCCCATTTCTTACGTGCGACACGAGAGAGGTAGGCTGGAGGTGATCACTATAGTCCCAAAGGAGCATGTGACACTTCTGTGAATTCAGGGTGATGCCCCTAATGATACCTCATTAGTGACTGTCCTTTGGGCTCCCCAACTCCGCTTTCCCCCAAAGCAGAAGAGTATAGTCTCTTAAACGCCACTGCTCTGATGTGAGTGAATTAAAAGTTGTTGACACTAGTGGTTATTAAAATATTGACATGAATAACATTGAGAAGGAAAGAAGAAATATATAAATATGGTTCATGCCAGGAATAGAGGCTGATTCCCACAAAGGGAGACAGCAAAGTGGGAAATTCACCATCGCTAAAATTAGACAGCCTGTGTTAACATCCCAGTTCTGTTATTCAACTAGTCATAACTTGGGTGACTTTCGGCTAGTTGTGTGGTCTCTCAGAGCCTCCATTTCTCATCTGCAAACATGAAGTGGAAACTGCTATCTTGCAAGGTTGTTATGAAAATTAAAAGATTAATCACTCATTATAATAACTATTCATATATAAATAAATATCAATAGAAAGTATTGACTATTTCCACAAGTCACACATAGAAATCAATTTTATTTCTTGATTAATGATATGCAATAATATCCATAGAAGTGTACACATGTAATAATTTCAAGGGATAAGTATATATGTGAGAGTAATGGAAGTGAACTGAATAATGGTAACTAAAATGTAAATATCAGTTTTGTCTTGGATCCTCTTAAAATTTAGAAATTGCTTATTCTTTAAAGTATGCACTTTTATAAATGGGCATAAATAGACACTCCATCTTTCCCATGGATATATTTTAATACCAGAGGAGCTGAGTAGACTTTCTCAATAGAAATGCTACTATTTCTGAGCAAATTAGGAGGTAAAGGCCCTTTCTAAGGTTGAATTATTACAGACAGGGCATTATTTCTTATAATACAAATAGAGATCATCTGTAAGCCAATAGAATTCCATCCTCCACTAAAAGAATAAGAATAAATAAAGATGGTGGTTGGATCAAATGAGACTTTTCTCATTGCAAGCAATAACACTGTATCTCACTAACTTAGTATGTATTATTATTTTTATTATATTTCTAGATTTATTAGAAAAAGAGAAACAAAAACATTGTATACATCTTTTATGCTAGCCACTTACTCTTGACTAAGTTATATTATGTAATTATCCCAAAATTTCTCTGAGTTATTTATATCCTTGTTTTTAAAATGGGGAAATTGAGGCACAGAGAAGTACCTAAAGTTACACAGCCAGCAACCAGGGATCCTGGATGTCACTCCCAGCTGTGGATAACTCCAAAGCCCACACTCCTTCTCACATCACATCCCTTAAAGCCATATTTATTATTATTTCCAAGAATGTCCATGATACACATTAGGGACATAGTTTCCCACGATCTAAACTAGAACCTTAGGAAGGAGAAGCTTGAGAAGTCCAATCACTGAGGTCTCAATCCAGGATAAGACTCAACTCTGAATCTGAACTCACATGTGACTATGTATGTATGAGTGTGTGTGTGTGTGTGTGTGTGTGTGTGTGTGTGTGTGTGTGAGAGAGAGAGAGAGAGAGAGAGAGAGAGAGAGAGAGAGGGAGAGAGAGAGGGCTCCAGAGGAAGTGTGGGCTGGCTGGTAGGGCAGTGGATTGGAGGAGGCAAGTGTGCTTAGAAGGAAAAGAAGAAATGAGAGTTTATGTGCCATCAGAAAAAGATCAAAGTTCAGGCAGAAAGGGACAACAAGTACGGCTCCTGGAAAAAGCCCTGGATTGCTCTAGCCCTTTATGACTGTGGACTGACTCTCAATTCAGTTCTCTTCCCCAGTAAGAAGGATATTTTCCAACACATCATCTTTTTCCTGAGTCCTTGTCTAGCATTTCCATGATACAGGAAGAAACATCAACAGATGTTTTATTGGCACTGCCCAAACGACTTTCTTTAGACAATACCTTACTTCCTTGCAGGCACTTCAGACATTCAGCATCAGTATTTTGTCACATACCTTTCATTCTCCATCTTGCCTCTCACGTAATTCAAAGAGTCACGTATCCATCATATAAACAGGTAAAATAGAGGTGGGGGAATGAAAAGAAGGCAGGCAAAAAATAGTAGCTACTTTTATTCATATTCATTAAAATACAGTTGTAAGAGAATCTCTGCTAGTAAGAATATTCCATTAGCTGGAAAATTGGCAACATGATAATTTCAGAAGACAGAATTACATGACCATAAAATGATCTGACTGATAAACACTTTGAAAAATATCTTACATTTTCATATCTACAGTTGTATACCATGGAAAATATTGTTGAAAATAGTGCCGAGACCATCCAAGACATTGACTCATCTACTAAAGATTAAGTTTTACTTTTAAAAATAGAGAATTGGCAAATGCATATTAGAAATGGTTTTAAACAAAGCTGAATAGCAATTTTAATTACCAAAGTTTTCTGGCTAATTAAAGTTTCACTGATGGACTAGCTTTTAAACTATTAATATCAGTTACTATTTTAGTTATCCCCATTGGATTTCCATCATAAATAGATTTTAAGCAACAGGCATTTTTTTTTCAACCAATGTAACAACTCATTAACAATTTTACCAAGGCTTTTATGTTTATGTAAAATCTGAAGTGATATAATACATTTTTTTCTATGTTTTTTGTTGCAGAAATGCGTCATGACTTTTCTGACAACCCAATAAGTGCTTTGAAATTGTAAAGCATAGCAAATATATAAGCTACTATTGATGCTAGCCATTCACTAACTACAGCAACTGATTTCCTTTCCTGTCCCCATTCCTCACACTATTGACCTCACTGGAGGGGAATTTATCCATATCCTTCCCAAAAAGGAGTTAATAAAAGCACTAATTTTTGAGGTGACTACAACTTTGAGAATGCAGCATGCAGTTTTTCCTGAAGTATTTGTCTGTAGCTCTAGGCACTGGAGCTATGTCAAAGGTGGAGCAGGCGGCACCGCTTCACTTTATAAATTTTGTGGTGCTCAATCACAATAACATAAACTACCTTAAATCTGAATCTATCGCATGGAAATGTGTGAGTCAGTTGATGCTGACAAGTATGCTCGCTCTCTCTCTCTCCCCAGATCATGCACATTCTTGGTGGGTCCCAACCTCCCAAGAGGTAGGACGTTCTGCAATAGCTCAGCCAACCATCTGGCCATGACAGTCCCAAAGTTTGAAAAAAAAGAAAGAAAGAAAATGTGTGATCCCAAAAAGAACAGGGGCTCTTACTTTCATCCTTATCGTTATAGCTTGTCAATGACAACCATGTACTGCCTGTCTCCTTGAATGCTATACCAAAAAAAAAGCCATGCTCCTTCCCATGGGCTCTCTGTGGTGGCAACGTCCATCACTCAGACTTTGGCTCCTTTCCCTGCTCTGCTCCTTTGTTTATGTTTTGGGGTTGGCTAGTTTGGGAAAGACAAACAAAAAACTACCTAATGATTTAACAATTAATCTAGGAATAAGTTGGAGAAGGAATAATTTATAGTAAGCTCCTTTACTTTTAATGTATAACTAAGAAAAACCCAGTATTCACACTCCTTAAAGCAGTAATTTAATAAAAACAAAATAAAAAAGAAACTAGAAAAACAAAAATAAAAACACTTGGTATCTAACATCCAAGGGCTTTTCCTCATGTGGTAACTATTTAGAAGCAGGTCCCATTTATCGCTCTTTGCCCTTACTGATTTTTTTCCCCCATAGTAAAAAATGGTTATGACTCACTTTAGGAACACACCAAATGCTACAGGAAAATTGATTTTAGTGTTATCCAAACCAGCAGTGAGAATAATTTATGATTCCAAAAAGACACAGACAAGCAGAGTCAGTTTAGGAAAGTGAGTCATTTTCATGCAAATGAATTCTAGCTTTTTTGATTGCCATCCTAGTCTCCTTTTAAATGTTGGAGTTTTTAGGCTAAGAGGGGGAAAGAATGAATTATTGTGGTAAACCAATATTTCCGCTTGTTGACTGTGGAATATTTAAAGCACAGCTTAATATGTAACATGTGAAAGGGTCAAGAGAATAATGCTTAATTTGCATTTCCATATGATCCAATCAAATCCAAAATGGTATTATTTATAGAAGAAAAGAGATTATTAGAATGTGCTGTTCTAGGTCTCCAGATTTTCCAAATTTATGATGAAAATTATCCTTTCTACAATCATCAAAATAGATTGTTTGGTCATAGACATTCCTGCATGCCTGAACAATTTGAAATTCAGGACCAGTATCAGTTTCCTCGCCTCCATCCTTTCCAAACAATGCCCCCCCCCCAAAAAAAACAACAACAACAACCAGTCAAGTGCATAATAATTAAGACTAAACTGACAAATAAAAAAAAATTAAAAATGAATAAACTTAAAAAGAGAAAGGACTATAGAAAAACATTACTTGTTTCAGAAAAATACGTTAATATAGTCACTTTAGGAAATGAATACAAAACCTGTCTGTAGAAGTACTTCTTATCTATCTGAGTCCATCCGGGGCTGCTAGAACAAAATATCAGAGACTGGGTCGCTTATAAACAACACTTCTGGATACTAGAAGTCTAACATCAAGGAGCTGGCAAATTTGGTGTCTAGTGAAGGCCCATTTTCTGCTTCGTAGATGGCATCAGCCCGCTGTGTCCTCACGTGCTGGAAGGGGTAGGGAGCTCTCTGGAGCCTCTTTTGTGAAGGCAATAATCCCAGTTCTGAGGGCTCCACCCTCATGCCCTAAGGACCTCCCGAAAGTCCCACCTCCTCACACCGCCACACTGGGCATGAGGATTTCAACATGTGAATTGGAGGTGGGGTGATACATTCAGACCACCCATTAATGAGGTATCATTTAGATAAATAAATAATCAAACTATAGATCCTACCATCTTTATTGTACAGTTAATTAGCAACAGTGCCTTGAGGGACCAACAAGCTACCCAATTAGAATTAGTATTCTCATACATATATTTCATAAATATTCTAAAATTTTCTCTAAAGTCTCTAGGTAGATTGAAAGTGTTGTGTTATTTTTGTAATAATTGCTGTACCAACCCTGGCGGCCACAGCAAATATTAATGTTTTCCAGTTTGTAAAAATAAGAAAGCATGGCTTTTGTTATATAATTTTATGTTTTTAGACCAAAAAGTAAAAAAAAAAAAAAAATGAGTCAATCCCTAAATTTGCAAAGAGATAAAGTGATTTAATTACCAGTTTGAAGGAAAATGGCCTTCATCTAAAAATAATCATTACTGAATGAGGTAGCAAAGCTAAGGTCTTGACCTGCTACTCAAGTGCTGCGAAGGATTTAAAAAAATAAGATATACCTTTGAGTAGCATTTCAATTGGAGATGTAGCTGGGTATAAGATTATTTCAGAGGCTCAAAGTAAAGGAGCATATTGTCCTGCTTTCTCTTGTGGTAGTTACTTGAAACACTACTCAAAACTCAACCATTAAGTTAAAAATCAATTGAGAAGGATACTTCAGAAAACAAATTGATTCCCAAATAACTTTTTTAAGTGTAGAAGGAAAATGACACTAAAGTGGGAGAAAATAATTAAAGGTGGAATCCCCAGTATATTCTAATTTACAAAATGAGTCTTCGATCTTCCTGCAAAGGTTCTAAAGACGCCACACCAGCACCAGTTCAAAACTGTCCTCAGAGCTTCCGTAGGCTTTACTAGATCTCGCATTCCCAGCTTCTATTTTGCAATGCCCCCAGCCTACCGCCCCCACAACTCAGTGGGGATTTCCCCTTACAAAGACTAAAGGCATTCTGAGGTAAGGAAAAGCAATTTTTGAAAAAAAAATGCTATTTTATATTCCAAAACAATTTTCAAAAACCATGCTATTCTATTTTATCAAAGTGGCATTGAAGTAGTCACAGTAAGGAAAATGAGAACTCTGTTGAACTTGCTTATACTGGTTTTACAGTTTAAAGAACTCTTTTATACATTTTACTGATAATGAAGGAATATAAAGAAGGATTAGATGAGCTGTTGCTGTTTCTTAATTGTATTAGCTTAGATTCATGCATTATGACTAAATCTAGAGACAGATGAATTTGCAAGTATTGAAATAATTGCTTATTAACCACCAGCGCAAAATTATATTGTAAAAAATATAAATGTTACCATAAAAGGCTTTGCAATTCATAAAAAAAAATGCACCAAGTCCTTGTCACCCGTTCTGCCCTGTGTTTCTTTCATTTCCTGTCAGGGTAACAGCTCTAGGACCTCATCTCTTTCTCCCAAGGTAGATCATGTAAAACCTTACCGGGTTAAAAGGAAAAGAAAGGAAAAGAAAAGAACAACATCCTAATGATGAAAGGAATAGTAGAGAACACGCTGGAGAAAACCAGCCACACCCATTCTTTCTAGTGCTGTGTAGCTTTGCCCCACACCCACAGTAAATTGTCTTCACTTCAAGAAGCTGTCTCTATAAATAAACTGACCAATGTATCTTTAAAACATAAATGGCTTGGACTGTCATAATAAACATTGCAAAATAAATACGAAACAACATCTGGAGGAAAAGCTTTGGATGGAGTGGGGTGAGAGAGAGTGCTAACTTTTCTTAGCTCCATTAATAAAGTATGAATTTCAGTTTTTTAATTTTAGGAAACGCTTTCCATTATTAACCAAACACGAAGCAAAGACATTATCTGATTTTACTTTAAAATCCCAAACAATGTAATACTGTCTGTACTTAATGTCTTTTCACAAATTGGGCTACTCTTCTTAGTGACATTTTAATGCTCTTTGTTTTCTGCTATTTGAAGCCAGGATAATGAGCACTGTTACTAAGCCAGTTCATTTAGGTATGAAAATATTTCATACTTAGCTCTAACTATTATTAGAATTGGTAGACAAGAAAACTACCTTCTTTTTGCCTAAGGGAACTAAAAACTCCAATGTAATGTACTAGGTAAATGCAACACTTCCCTTGTAAGAGAATATTATAGTAATGATTACATTTAATTGTTATCACTTACTGCAATTACGAGCAAAAAGACCTGCTTCCTGTGCTTCTCATATGCATCCAACTTGTGTGTCGGAATCCCATCAGTTAATGTTTTTAGAGAGCCTACTGCAACTGGTCAGGCTCTTCTGTGAAAAATAATCACATGGGGAGCTTGAGTCTCTCCTGGTTAACCTGACAATTCTGGCACGGATCCTCCCCTAGGAGTCACTTTGCTTCTTTTATGTAATGCTCTGATAAAACGTTTGTAAGTGACCTGGTAAGCATTGTATGTCCAATACCAAAGAAATGAAAGCATTAGAAACTCACATCATTTGTGAGTATATTGTAATACCTCCTAAAAAATCTTTATGCCTAATTTGTATAAATAATAGTAATAATCAGCTAAATTATTACAAACTTACATACTCTCAGTTATTTCTTGTTCACAGTTCATAAATTTTGATTTATTTAAAAATGAAACAAAACCTGTTAATTACTAGTGGGATAATAAATATTTCGCATTTAGTCAAGTAAGTATGCAAGGATATTTAATTTCATATGTGTTTTTTGTTTATTTTTTTGTCTTGTTTTGTTTTTAAGTGTACTTCCCTTTCCATAGGGAGTAATTGGCAGAGGAAAACTGCTGAGATAAGGTCTGAGATGCCGTCTCATCTGCTAACAGTCTGCTTGTCATGACACATATTTATTGTTATTTCTCACATATACCCTAAACTGTATAAGCAAAAACTTGGTTTTCCTTTAAAACAAAGGTTCTCATTTGAAAATAACAGTCATTTCATTACATCCTTTTTTTTTCTTTTTTTTCCCTGATTAACCGAAATGCCATTTGTAGCCAGGCTGCATAAAAGATGTTCTAAATTCTAAAATGTGCATCAGATATTTCAAAGTTTCAAAATATTGCAAAGGTTAGAGGTGGGTCAAATTTATCCAGGCTAAAAGTCATAATAAATTAAAAAGAATTGTCCTCAACTGCAGTGATTAACCGTTTCCTCTCTTTCAACAAACAAAAGTTCATCAAACAAAACCAAAAATTCATTAATATTACAAGTTTTAAAAAGAGCATTTCTTTTTCATATTACAGGTTTCTAAACGTGACAGAATAAAACATATTCAGCCAAATATCTCATAACTCAATAGAAAGGAAAGGAGGGCACAAAGAAACATGGAGGACACTGTGGTAGCCTTTTATGCAAATCCCTTCATCAGCCCCTCTGACTTCTGTGGCCCCTGTCTCCTTTCCCTTCCAATCAGTAGAACCCCATTTGACTGCATCATGAAACAATCCAAATGCACTTCAGAGGAAATGGCCAAGATGAATAGTTAGAATCATTAGGGAACACTGGGAGCTGAGTCCGGGGTTGCCTTATTGTGTGAAAGTTAGTAGAAAGAGCACTGGCTTTGGAGGCAGAACTTGCATTTAAATCCCTCTACCACTGACTATATGCAATCTTGGAAAAGTAAGTTATTTGATTCTCATATGAGAGGATATGTCCTCATTATATAAGAGGATATGGAATGACTATATTATTACAGACTGTATAGGGTTGCTGTGAGGATTAAAGGAAACAAAGTATATGGCATGCCAGGCACATGGTGGATGCTCTCTAAATTGTTGCTATCATCATCAGGTTTTATATGGGTTTTATTTAAAATATTCAGAATTTCCAAATCACAAAAGTTTGTGGGGTGCCAAAAAAATGTATATACACATTTTAATAATTTTAATAGATGTTATCTTAAAATGTGTATAAATTTTTTTGGCTGAGAGATTTATATATATATATATATATATATATATATAGAGAGAGAGAGAGAGAGAGAGAGAGAGAGAGAGAGAGAGAGAGAGAGAGATAACACATGTATATAACACATATATACCCCTCAATAATTAACCTTCCTATAATATTCAATTTAATGAGTATTTTATACCTACTGTTTTCCAGGCAACATGTTTGATACTGTTGATACAAATCCGTAAGACAAGATCCTTATTTCTGAATCTTGCTAGTAGAAGAAACACATAATATATCCAAGTGCTATTAATATGTTTTACATAAGTTTGTGCCTGGTGGAGTGGGGGTCAAGAACAAGCCCTTAGCTCAGACTTGAGAGCATGGTCAAGAGACGGTGAGCAATGGTAACTGAGCGAAGTCTTCAAGTGAGAGCGGTTCTTTGCCAGTGAAACAAGGTAGGAGAGGAGTGATTGCATCACTGTCCCTGAGGAGAGTCTGGCATTAAAGAACATATGCTGTGTAGGGAACTCTGAGTAGCTTTTGTGTTCTGTGGCAAAAGATTTGGGAGGTATGTGGGTAGGGAACAGATGACAAATGGCCTTATGTGCATGTGAAAGACTTTGGATTTTATCTTAAAAACTGTGATGAATCTGTTAAGGGTTTTAAGAAGAGCGATGAAATGATTCTATTTGCCCCACAAAGATGTCTTCGGTGTCAAAGAAAGGGTGGAATTTTTTAAAGAATGAAGGAAAGGAGACTCAGATAATCAGCAGTTTTAAGTATGAGGTATAAAATTATATTTCTCAACTGCAAAATAAATACAACCTAAATTAATGCAAAGAGAAAGGCGAAGGAGAGGAGGGAATAGATATCAGCGATCATCTGGAGGTAGCCACAAAATGTGGTGATCAGTAGGAAGAAGCAGGTGAGCAAAGTGAATCTTGCGTTTGTCTTGGCCAGTCTGAGAGCGGTGTCACCTTCCAGGGATTCCACTGCATGCAAGCGTGACGTTGCTTGTTTGCTCTGTGGATTTTGAGACGTGGGAGACATGCAATGGAGAGGAACTCATGGGAATCTGAAATATAAGTCTGTCCCTGATTGAAATGTATATGTGGAGATATCAATTTAGGAATAATCATCTAATAAATAAATCAGAGGGCATGGGTCCATAGGCCTGAGGAGACTACTGCGGTAAAAGAGAAGAAAAACGACTGAATGCATTTAACAATATTGAAACAGTGAGTAGAGGAAGAGGAGTTTATGAAGGAAACTGAGAACAGACTGACAGGTAAATAAAAAAAGAACCGAGAAAGCGATAACACACAAATGTTGTGGGTGAGGATTAAAAGGTGTGGCTATATCAAGCTCACCATAATAAAATCAATCCATTTAAAGACCCCATATCCCTGGAATTTGCCAATCTGGTCGTCTTTCAGAACGTGTTTCAAAAATGTTTCGAAGAAGATCTCAGTGTGTTGTGAATAGAATGGGAGGGAGGGAATTGCAAGTACCGAATGTAGGTAACGCAATAGGGAAGCCCCTTCTTTGCCTAGTAGATGAGAAAGGGAACCCAAAGCGGGGCCCACACAGAGTCAAGGAATGATGAACTTGGGTCAGTGTATGAAGAAAGACATTAGACTAGAGCAGCATAACCTGCTAAAGCAAAAGAAAAATAAATTTGCTATCTTAACAGAAAAGGAGTAGAATTATGCTAACCTGTAATGAAACTAAAAGTGCAATTTAAATTATTGTATTAAGCATGGTGGACAAATATCAATTGAATCCAAATTTCCATTCTCACCTGTTTCCCCCAATATATGTTCCAACAGTCTTTTGAATTCCTATATTTCTTCACAATTCTCATCAAGGTAATGTATTTGTTTTCTCCTTTACTTGGCTATGTCCTTTCCTATAAAATCACACTCGGTAATACTATTTCACCTTAACCGGTTTTTACATTGAAAATCAATCTATATTACTGCCCTCCTTAACACCTACCTCAAGTTTCTCAACTTTTAAGCAATAGTGCCCATATAAATTTTTACCTAAAACTTACATATACTATATATATTAATTTCTACTTTTTTATGTTACTTTATAAATAAATTACAAATGAAATTAAGAATGGATGTGAGTCCTTTTAAAATGTAAAATACTATAAAATATCAAGTATAATAATAAAATATATAAAGCATATATTTAATTTAGAGTATAATAACCTTATCAATTTCAGGATGCTTTATCTCCTTTTCAATCAAGTTGTAAGTCAGTGTTTGAATCATGAGTACAAATCATTGACAAGAAGGAAAACTGTTCAAGTCAACTTATCACTACCTAGTAGAAAATTTTTACTAAGAAAAACTTAGTATATTTTATATGAAACATAAATTTTTTGCTCCATATTTGGTTTCCTTTTTTCAAATACATGTAGCAGCAGTCCACTATATGCAATACTATTTAATGAAACCTATTATATTTTGTTACAATTTATAACTCTGTCTTTTACATATTGGCACGGGTTCAGCCATTCAATTAAAAATTAGATGTTTTATTAATGTGTTCAGTTACTAATAGGAAGCACCTTGTGCTTAACATATTCAGCAAAAAATAGGGCTAAATTGTCTCCATCAACTTATTTCAGGTCTAAAAACAGAAAGCTAACATAATGCTTATAGTATAGATTCTATGATAAATATAGAATTCTAGCTTTCTGCTTGATAGAAACTCAGATAACCAGTAAAAATCAAGCAGATATTTTATTATTATTATTATTATTATTATTATTATTATTTTCAGGTGTACAAAACAATGCAATAGTTATCCTTTTCACCCCTCACAAAGTGACAACTCCCCTTCCCCCATCCACTGCCCTCCCACCCCCGATGTCATGCATACCTATTACAATTCCATTGACTCCATTCCCACACTATACTCTACATCCCATGACTATATATGTATTAAATTATCATTGACATATAATATTATTCAATGGCAGCTTCAGATGTACAGTGCAGTGGTCAGGCCTTTACACCAACTATGAAGTGGTCTCCCTAACAAGACATGAGACCACCTAGCCCCCTAAAAAATATTTACAACATTATTGATTATATTCCCCAAACTATCTTTTCTATCCCTGAGGCAATATTGTTACAATTTATGTTGTCTCATCCCTTCCCCTTCTCCTTCATCCCCACCCCCTCCCATCTAGCAGTCATCAGTTTTTCCTCTGTGTCTCTGGGACTATTTCTGGTTACATTTCTCATTTATTCAGTTCTTTAGATTCCACATATAACTGAGATCATATGGTATTTGTCTTTCTCTGACTTATTTCGCGTAACATAATGTTCTCTAGATCCATCTATATCATTTCAAATGGTACGATTTCCTCCTTCTTTACAGCTGAGTAATACTCCTTTGTGTAAATGTACCACAGTTTCTTAATCCAGTCATCTACTAATGGGCATTTCGATTGTTTCCAAGTCTTGGCTATTGTAAATAGCACTGCAATGAACACAGGGGTGCATATATTTCTTCGAATTAGTGTCTTGGGTTTTTCTGGATAAATATCTAAGAGTGGAATTGCTGGGTCATAAGGTAGTTCCATTTCCAGTTTTTTGAGATACCTCCATACCAGTTTCCGTAATGGCTGCACCAATCTGCAGTTCCACTAACAGTGCACCAGGGTTCCCTTTTCCCCACAACCTTGCCAGCACGTGTTGTTTGTTGATTTATTGATGATAGCTATTCTGACCGGGATGAAGTGGTATCTCATTGTGGTTTTTATTTGCATTTCCCTAATGATTAGTGAGATTGAACATTTTTTCATATGCCTGTTGGCTATCTGTATGTCCTCTTTAGAGAAATGTCTCTTCATATCTTCTGCCCATTTTTTAGTTGGGTTGTTTTTTTGGTGTTGAGTTGCATAAGTGTTTTATAAATTTTGGATATTAACCCCTTATCCAACAAATATCTTCTTCCATTCAGTAGGCTTCCTTTTTGTTTTATTGATGGTTTCCTTTGTTGTGAAAAAACTTTTTTTTTTAAAGATTTTATTGGGGAATTGGGAGAAGGGAACAGTGCTGGAGAATAGGGGAAAGGGGAACAGACAAGTTGCTGTCCTTTTGTTCTTCAGTCTAGTTGTGGAGGACGTCGCTTCACTGGCCCAAGTTGGCACCATCATTGCGCTCTTCCCGGGCGAGGCAGATCACTCGCCGGCCTCTGGACGGCCGCTCACAGCAGCCCTTGGCAGTTCACACTGGCTGCCAGCCGCTCACGCTGGCTGCTAGCCACACACGGTAGCTTATGGCAGCCCACTGCAGCAGGGGCTGCAGCCTACGCCATCGCCAGCGATTCACGGCAGCCCAGCTCCAGGTAAAACTGTTGTTCAGCATCTTAGCTGTAGAGGGCAGTGTCACTGGCCCCCTTGTGGGATGCGAACCAGGGCCCTGCTGCTCAGAGTCAGCTCTTAAACAACATGCCACTCAGCCAGCCCTGAAAAAAATTTTAAGTTTGATGTAATCCCATATGTTCATTTTTTCTTTTACTTCCCTTGCCTGCAGGGATGTATCAGTAAAAATATTGCTCAGGGTAATGTCTGCAATTTTACTCCCTATATTTTCTTCTAGGAGTTTTGTGGTCTCAGGTCTTACTTTTAAGTCTTTAATCCATTTTGAATTTGTTCTTGTATATGGCATAAGGAGGTGGTCCCATTTCATTTTTTTGCATGTGTCAGTCCAATTTTCCCAGCACCATTTATTAAACAGACTATCTTTACCCCAATGTAAATTCTTGCTTCCATTGTCATAGACTAACTGTCCGTATATGCATGAAAGTCAAGCATATCTTTACAGTTCCTCCTAAGAGAAAGAGATGGTGCGCACGTGAGAGAGAATTGCTTTCCAGTCAGATTCTAAATCGCAAAATCAAAAAAGGATCAGAAAATCAAGCAATTTTCTTACATCTATTATACATTCTTAAAAAAAAACACATCAATTGTATTTCATCACCCCTCTCAAAACTACTCATTTAAAAAAATTACTTTATTTTCAAAACTTTTATTTTTTTGTCTTAAATAATAGGGTCTGCCCTGAGGAACAAATGTAGATTCTGAAGACTATACTAAAATTTGCATTGATAGCAGACAAAATTCTAAAACTAACATTAAGCTTTAATGTTAGTTTTAGAATTTAGAAGCAAGAAGACTAGGCTTTACCATCAGAGGAGGCTGTACGTGTTCCTGGAGTCACCACAGCTCTCAGACTTCAGGCTCTGCCATACAAATCACACTTTCCTGCCATGTTTCTTCGGTTTGGGAGTTTTTGTTTTATTTTAAAAGTTTTTAAAGTAATAAGTAGGGAAATTGCACAGACTGTACCTTAAATTTAATGAAGAATTTGACATTTTCTCTGGATGTTTTTATGAATAAGATTTACAGAAGTGGCTACAATTAGATTAATCCATATCTAGCTGAGCAACCCCATGTAAAGAATGTTGATAAAATTATCTATGTCAACCTGCAGGTTCTATAATAGTGGACAACAGTCTTTGTCCTTCATTCTTTAAAGCTACTTCATCTCAATAACTTAGATGAAGCTAAAGAAAGCATGCTTATCTAAATTAGAAAAAAAAAAGACAATGCTGAAAGAAATAACTGATACTTTGGATAAGAAAATAAAAAACTGTAAAACAGCCAAAAAGACTGGCATGATAGGCTAGGGCCAAAATGATGAAATCAATCAGATAAGAAAACATAGGCCTACATGAAAGTAGAGCAGACTACACAGGGACATGGGAGTTAATAACCATCGACATGGAAAAAAAGTCAACTCTGAGATGTGTTAGTGGACCACAAGCTTACGAGGAGCTGATTCTGAGCGAGTGCCCAAAGGAGCCAGTGAAGCAATGGTGCCACGGGCAGCTTGTCACCACCTGGGCTGCTGCTATTTCCCCCTCAAGGTCAGGCCCTGGCAACTAGCTAGTCTGTGTGTCTGCATACCTGGGCTAGAATTTCTTCAGAGGCCCATAGTATCATATCAGTTAGTTTGGGATCTTGAAACATGATGGTTTACTCAGTGTTCTCTGAAGTTTACCCCTAGGCTCTGTGGGGAAATGTGGGGCCAGTGAGTCCCAGAACATGAGGTGGGATTTCCACAGTAGGGGAACAGATTTATTTACTTAATTAAACACCAACTCCCCTCTCCAATCCACACCTGTCTTTGAGAGAATTATTCAAATTTTAAATAATGCAAGGAAATGTAGAGCTCAATTTATAAAGCGTTTCATAATATGTTGGATTCTAGTTGTGGGATTGAGAGAGATGGAAGTGAGTAATGGATAACTCAGACCTGAAACAACACAGATTAAACAGGGAAATGACCCAGCTTCAGGGAGATGACCAAGGATGAAAGGAATGGGCACAGAGGAAGACGGCCCAAAAGAATGAGATTTTCTGTCACTGTTTTTAAACCTTAACTTTTTAAAACTCAGGACATTTAGCACCATGATGCATTACACTTACATGCAACTGCCGTTTTCTGACTCCCTACTTACTTCCTACATGGTATCAAAGACTTGAGCAGATCAATCATGAGGTCAGGTTTTCATCCCTATTTCTATTGTATCTTAGATGACTGCCACTTTTGTATAGGCAATATATCCAGCACTCCAACCTCATTGTCTATATATCTCCATATGGAACCATATGTGAACCATACACATCCATAATTCTTCCACCTCCAGATTTATAATTTTGGATCGCCACACTCTGGCAATTTCCTAATTTTCTGCTAAATCTCCTAAATTTTCCGCTCCCTCAACCATAAACAATATTCTTCAATCTCATTAAGAACTCTAATTCTTGTTCCTTCAATTTATCTTAATCTCTCATCTTCTTTCTGATTTCATTAAATTATTCAGCTGAGCTTCATTTTTCTCATTTGTACATGAAAGTAGTAACAACTCACCTCTCATATTTGATGTGAGGATTAGAGATAAATTATGTAAAAAACATAGTATTGCTCTTTGCTAAGAGTAGACACTAAATAATCATTATCAACCTGGTTCATCTAAGTTTTATGAATTATTACTTAAAAAACTCTCTTACCATAACCATCAGTGCCCTTGCCCTTAATTCTTCTTTTGCACCTAATTAGCAAAACTGCAGCCCTGGGTCAACCAGGAGTGTCTTTTCCAGCCTCATAGCTGGCTGCCAAGCACTGCTGAAAACAAATGCCACAACCACATGGATTGATGCCACTACAAATTCATGGTCTACCACATCAGTTGAGCTATTAACACTACACAGTAAAACTTCTAACTATCCCTAGTCCACTTCCTCTCTCATTCCCCACAATAATATTTTCAGACTTTCACCACCCTGATTTTCTCCATCACTCAGAAAACGAACTCTACTTTAGAGAAAACATAGAGACCATTATGCAAGAATGTTCTCCACTTCCTATCTCTCCCCACAACACAAAACAATATAAATATAGTTAGAGCCAGCCTTACCCCTTCTCCTTCCATTTCAGCTAAGTGGTTGTCCTACATTTCAGATGTTAATACTTCCATCTGTTTTTTGAATCACATGTGTCCATTTCTTTGGAAACCTTATAAATCAAGTATATCTCCTCTCTTCTGTATCTTTAACTTCTCTTCTTCTTTCAGCATCTCCCATACAGTCTCTTTATCTCCTTCTAGTTATCACCTCACTTTTCCTTTTCCTTGTAGAGCCATGTTTCTCCAAAGAACAATATGTCCTTACCTCCACTGCCCCATTTCCTAGGACGGCCTCAACCACTGTGCTTCTTTACCTCCACTAAATCCAATCCTACAAAGGTCTTTCTAGTTGCTAAAAACAACTTTCATATTTCAGTCCCTAGCTTACAGGACCTCTCTGCTACTCATGATGAGATTTATCATCTTTTTTCTTGAAATTCTTTTCCTCATGACTGTTATGACATCACCAACTCTTGATTTCCCTCCTTTATCTCCCATAGAGAAAAGCTCATTCATCTATAGGATTTTACCTGCCGTTTAACATTAATACTTCAACATCTAAATCTCCAACCCATCTACTCCATATTAATTAATGGATAATTCAAGAAAAACAAACAAACAAAATTTCTTGACTTGGACAGTTTATAGCATTTCTTTTTTTTAATATATATTTTTTAATTTTTCAATTACAGTTGACATACAATCTTTTCTTAGTTTCAGGCCACAGCATTTCAAATTTATGTTCCAAATTGAATCCAGTCATCTTCCTCCCACCTTTAAATTTGCTTGTTTTCTCTTTTTCCTGTTTTGGCAAACTACCACTTCCCATCCGTTTTTTAAAGTCAGAAATTGCATTCAACCTTCACATTTATCCAGTAATTAAGTCCTGTCAGTTTTTCCCTTAATACTCCTTAAGTTAATTGTTTTTTCTAATTATTATTCCATGATCACTGTCAGACATTTGGCTTTCCCTATAGTTTTTTACAAGATGTCTGTCACTGTGTCTGTCCAAAGTCATTGGGGCCATACTCACCATTCGCACTGCTGCAAGGTATCCTCCTATTCTAAAAGTCCCCCTAATGTTCTCCATTGCATTAATAAAATTAGTAACAACTGCCATTTATTAAAAACTTACTATGTAAGTAAGTACGTATGGGCCTTTTTGCCCAGAAGCCTCTGGGTGGTCTCATACTGTGAGGGACTTCCCCTCTCATGTGACCCTGTCCAAGCGCCACCCAATACAGTTTGCTGCATGTTACTACCTCTCATGGACATTATATTTTTTTCTTGATGAGCTCAAAAATCCCTTGAACCTCATCAATGGCCATACTATATTTCTTCCAGGATAAAATTCAAACTTCTTAGCAGAGCATATCAAAGAATTCATCCTCTGGTCTCTGCCTGTTCCTCCAGCCTCATATCTTGCAGATATGTATGTATACACAATTTATTTTTGTACCTGCTACATATTAATTGTATTTCCTCAACTGGCCATATTCTGTCTCATTTCAGTGCTATGACCACTTCTTTTTTTTTTTTTTTTGCTGACCCACCCCGACCCCTTTGGTGCTCAGCTCGGGCTGGACTCGAACCGCTGTTGCTCAGAGCTCAAACTCTTGAGCGAGCTCTTAACCAACTGAGCCACTCAGCCGGCCCTATGACCACTTCTTTATTGGGATGATAATACCCAAACATCAGTAGAAAATTTAAAATCGGCCAAGGTTAATAAAAGATTAGATAACTATTTATGCTGTATTCCTCACAGGAGGCTCAAATCAATAATTATTCACTTATTTCTTCAACAAATATTTAGTACATATTTACTGTGTGCCTGGAATTATTCTGGATACTCAGGAAAAGTCATTGAATAAAACAGACGCACATACGTACACAAAATCCCTGTGGTTGTGAAGCTTCATTCTAGTCGTGGATGGGATGGCAGTTGACAATTTTAAATAGAGTGGACAGAGAAGATTTCAGGAAGATGACATTTGAGTGAGTTTGGGATTTTACCCTGGAATAAATTGGGAGCCATTTGCGGGTCTGAGCAGAGAAGTGCCATAATCAGACTAATATTTCAACAGAATCACTCTAGCTTCTAGGTTGAGAATACACTTTAGAGGACAAAGGAAACAGCTGAGAAAAGATGGTCTCTTAGAATAGGGTAGTAGCAATGGAGCTGGTGATAGAAGGTCAGATCCTGGAATTATTTTGAAATCAGAGCCACCAGATTTGCTCATAGGTTATAAGTAGGGTGTGAAAGGAACAAAGCAGTTAAGGATGATATTTTTTGGTCTAACATTTTTTGTTCTGAGCAACTAGAAAGATGGAGTGGCCATTAAGTGCGACGGGGAAGACTACATGTAAGGTCTGAGGGTTTATTCTTTCTCTTCAAACAACCTTCCTCCTCAGTGAACAGGAATTGCTACTATATATCAAAGCTTTGAAAAAATATCCTGACCCCTGGAAAAAAAATAATCTGAACCAAGCAATCACATCTCAAATTGTACAATGAAATGACAAGTTGGATGGATCAGTGTGTTCTAGATACTCTGATATTCCATATGGTCTAAAGAATAATACAATCCAAACGGCATCCATAATAAGTGAGTCACTAACAGGAACTGTTTAAGAGTAGCAAAAATAAAATATAAATGTCAGAGTGGATTTTAAGATTTATTTTGAAAACTCTATATTTTTATTTAGTTTTGTTTTATAACCTTCCTTCTTCACTTCCTTCTCTTCCTCTTCTCTTTTCTTCCATTACATTCCACTTTGTTATTCTTTTCTCCTTCCTAAAATTTCATTTTTTTTCTTGGTTCCTGCTTGTTCTTTTAAATTTTCAAGGCATCAGTTTTATGCTGAACTGAAGTGTAATTTCTGGAGCATGTATGGATTACAGCTGATACATGTACCTTAATCAGCCTCTTCCTATTAGCTATGCAAAAAGACCCAAATCTACTACAAAGTTTAATTGGTAACAAAGGGCACTGGTGACCCTTTTATTGTGAGTAGGTGGAATAGGTACTTACTTGCCTCATGATTTGCCTGAGCAATATATACACACTGCTATAAAAATAGAAAGTACTAGGATGAAGAGAATTAAATATTTATGTGAGCCTGAAAAAAAAAAGTGCATACATTTTAAAGCCAGAAGACTTGGAAACTATATACTATATCTCGTACATTTAGTGACTTTGGGCAAGACATTTAACCCCTCTGAGTCATAGTGTCCTCAGTTGCAAGACATCCTTCTTTAGTCTTTGTTTTTCTTTCTTCCTGTTTATCTTATTTTCCCTTCCTTTCATCTTTACTTTCTTTTACTTCTTTTCTCTACCTCTACTCCTATCTCTTTTTGTTCCTTCCTTCCTTCCTCCCTTTCTTCTTATTACACTTATTACACCTCATCCCATACAATATTTGAGAGAGATTTCAATATGAACATGCCCAATAAAATAATGGAAAAATGAAACCAGGAGTAGAAAGCCAAGAGTACAAATAGGTTACCTAAAAAGCACTGACAGTACTGACATAATTGGTCTCTAAACCATTAACAGTTGAAAAGATTTAGCTTAGGTTATTACACTTTGATTAGAATTAAGGTATTCAATCAGTGCTGTCAGCTGGGTAGAAGCAATCACATGGAGGTGTTTGCAGCCTCAGTTCTCAGTCTACTCCATCACTTGCACACATGATGGAGGTATTTCCACCCCTAATATGGCCTTCCTAAAACTCTCCCTTTACTATGCACTTACTAGGTGGGTAAACATTGGTAAATTGTTTAACCTCTCTGGAATCAGTTTCATTTTCTGTAACCACTGAAATAAAACATAAATCTATGTATTGCTATAAGAATAAAATAATATATGTGAAAGTGTTTGTATTAGTTTTCTACGGCTGTAAAACAACATTGACACAAACCCACAAGATGAAAACAACTCAAATTTGTTATCTCACATTCTCCCTGGGTCAAGGGCCTGGGCATGGCTTAACCGGATCCTCTGCCCAGGTTCTCACAAACCTGCAGTGAGCGTGCTGGTCATCACACTATCCGCGTTTGGAGCTCAGGGTTCTCTTCCAAGCTTACTCAGATTGTTGGAAGAACTCAGCTTCTTGCAGTTTAGAACGGAGGTACCCGTTTTCTTTCTGGGTTTTGGCTGGTGACCAGAAGCCACCTGCAGTTCCTGGCCATGTGGCCCCCATAGTCAGTTGGCAACAGAGATGTTTGCTTTCTTCTAGGCCAGTAGGACTGTATCTTCTGCTGCATCTTATCTCTTTTACGAGCTCACCCAATTAGGTCAAGCTCACTGAGGATAATCTCTATTTTGAGATCGGTCAGTCAACTGGTTGGTAAACTAATCATAGAAGTGATATCACACTGTTTTTACAGTTTCACCAATACTCATGGGGTGGATGGGGTGGATATATAGGGTCATGGGACATTGGAGGTCATCTTATAATTCTGTTTGTTGTATGTAGCATACAATGACACCCACTCCTCATAAATAAAACAAGTAAAATAAGGTTTTATAAAAAATGCTACCTGGTTTAATGTTTTCACACACCAGAATCTTGACTATAATAATCAAGTAAATTATAGAACAATGTTACCTCAAGGATTTATAAACTTCATGAATTTTTCCTTCATTTATCCACCTCTGTTATTCATTTAACAAACATCATTGACTACTATATTCTATAGATGGTACACAGTGCTATATACTGGGGACATGATAAAATAGGCATGGTCTCAGCCTTCACAGAGCTTATAGTTAGTTCTTAGAGAATACAACAAACAAATAAAAAACCCAAACAAGGGCCGGCCGAGTAGCATGTTGGTTAACAGCTGGCTTGGGACGCCAGAGGGCCCGGTTCGGATCCCACATGTGCGAGCCAGTGACACTGCCCTCTACAGCTAAGATGCTGAACAACAGCTCCACCTGGAGCTGGGCTGCCGTGAGTCGCCGCAACGGTATAGGCTGCAGCCCCTGCTGCAGTGGGTTGCCATGGGCTACCGTGTGTAGCCAGCAGCCAACGTGAGCGGCCAGCAGCCAGCGTGAGCGACCACTGCCTCGCCCGGGAAGAGTGCATTGATGGTGCCAACTTGGGCCAGTGAAGCAACATCCTCCACAACTAGACTGAAGAACAAAAGGACAGCAACCCTTCCCCCAATTCCCCAATAAAAATCTTAAAAAAAAAAATCCCAAACAAATAAGGATACAAATAGGTATAATCTTTGCTAGGTATGGTAAGAGCTTTCAATCACTGAAGGGCTTTTAGCAGGGTAATGACATTATTCAGACAGCATTTTTAGAATGACATTAAACAATAATATTAAGAGATTAATGTTTATTGAGAATGACTGAACCCATTCATGAAATGAGAATTAGGTACTTTTTACCACACTTAAACATAAATATGTTGGCCTTCAGGAGAATGCAAGCCTCTTCCATAAGCCTGCCTTAAGTTCCACACACAACAAAGTACGACTCTAGTCCAATTTTGTTCTCATATGGAGAAAAAAAAAAGGCTTGAAGATATGTGTTCTGGGGCTGGTAGGAGACTCCACAATGTCATAGATGCAGTTTCCATCAACCTCAGCTCTTGATTTCTACCTCATGGTCCAAGAGAACCACTCAAGTCCCAAGTGGATTGCATTGCAGCCAGCCAAAAAGAAGGAGGCTTGATGGAACAAAGGGCCAAGAGCATATGCCAGCTGACCAAAAAACTATTAAACAACAACAATAACAAAAAATGCCTTCTGCTTACATGTCATCCATCTCATCGAGCAGAACTTAGTCACATTGCTGTGTCTCGCTGCAAGGAAGACCCAGGCAGCCATATTTCCAACTGAAATCCAAGGTTTCCATTACAAGGAATCAAAGGAGAATGAAAACTGAAATAAGAAACAATCAGACTCTGCTATGTGGTAAAAGCCAGTAATTGAATGTGAGTGGAATAGGCCAAATCCACAACTTTTGGCCAGTTTTGGTCTAGGCCTCTCAGGCTAACCCATTCTTGACTAAGGGGTCAGCCCCAACAACTAGAGCTCCCAATGTAGAATTTGAAGTTGAAGCCACAGTTAAGACTGGTATAACAGTTTTTAATTTTTTTGTTTGTTTTGTTTTGTTTTGTTTTTTAAAACAGAACAAATGAAAGTCTTGGTATATTAGTCAGGACAGGACTGCATTTGATATATGTGACAGAAGTCCACCTTGAATTAGCTGAAGCAAAAGAGGGAATTTTATTGGAAAGATATTTGTCTAATGCCCAGAACTTTAAAAATTACCAAACAATCAAGGCTTTGGAAGAACAGGTGTTGAACTAGCCTCAGGGATAAACCAGATACCAAAGTGATCTTCTATATATGGTGATATTCTCACTACATTTTCTCTACTTCTCAACTCTATTTTAGGAGTGAGTAGAGTCAGCTTTATTTTCTTAGATTTCCCAATAACTCATATGGTGAATATGGAAAGCCTCATGACTACTTGAGCAAAGGCTTCTGACCAGAGAGGAGACAGAAAGAGATTCAGTCCTAGAAAAGGACTCTGGTTTGCCCAGTTTCTGGAATATTCTCAGCCGTGGACCAATCAATGTCAGCCCCCAACTGAATTAGGTGGATGAAAACAGGGATGCATGGGATTTGTACATGAAGAAGGAGGAAAGCTACTGAGCAAATAAACTCAACAGAGGTCTGCTAGACTTGGAGCTGACATACTAAAGTTTAGTATGGAAGTAGTAGAGTTTAGTAAGGAAGTCCTGAAAACAAGCTCCAACAGCAGAGTAAGAGGCAAAAACAAAACAGGTATTTCTGAACATATTTTAGAATTTTAATAATTCTTCAGAACTTATATGAGAATAAGATCCATTTAAGGGATTTTTCATTTCTTCTGTGGGAGCAAAGGATGTTCTTGATTAAGAGAAGAGGTTCACTTTGTTTAGTTTTATAGGAAGAAAACAATTTCAGACACTTTATATTCCTGGCCTCATATAACGGAGCTAGGCTTTTATCTGGTGTATGTTGCATAACCCTGGCTAGTTCTTCCACCCAGCTGCATAAGAAGAGCCAAGGGAGCTCCCTTGAGCTCCTCTCCCAGCCAACCCAAAAAACACAGGGAAAGGGAATCCAACCAGCTCTGCCCTATGCCTTGGGCCAAACGCTTTCTTCGTTTTCTGTGCTTTCTTTCACTGTTTGTTGCTAGATGGTGTGCTTTACTTGACTCAAAGAGTGCTGACATTCAGCATTACATTTAAACTTTGGAGTAGAAGTAAAGAAAGCAAGTAGGCCTTCCACAGGACTTTGGTTCTCTGCTACTTAGGCCCAAGTGGCCCAGTCAAAAGAATGAGTATATGGTTGAGGCTAGCCTAGCCTGCTGGAGCTCTCCATGGGAATTTGGAGTCAACCCTGAAAAGCAATAAAGTGTTCCTTTGTTTGATTTTGTGTTTTTGTGCATGTATTGTTTTGGGGTTTTTGTTTTATTTGGGGTTTTTTTGGGGATTTGTGGGTATGGGTACATGTTAAGAATAGAATTAAGGCAGGATGGAATCCAAGATGGTGGAGTAGATAAACACTGTGCTTGCATGCTTTCCTGAACACATTAAAACTACCACTAAATTATAGAACAATCATCCTGGAGAACCATCTGAAGTCTAGCCGAACAGAAGTCCTATAACTAAAAATATAAAGAAGCCACAACGAGACTGGTATGAGGTGGGGAAATGCAGAATGGGCTACAAACCTCTGTGTGGTGGCTGAGAATCAGGAGGGAGATCTCGGCTGTGAAGGTTTCCCCCAGAGGAGAGAGAACGCCAGCCTCACATCAGACTCCCCAGCCCAGAGTACTGATGCCAGAAAGAGGGGCCCCACAACACCTGGCTGTGAAAAACTGTGGGGATTCCAACAATCTGGGTGGGACAGAAGGCTGCAGGAAACCCAGATGTCCTCTTAAACAGCCCATGCACAGACTCACTCACTAGCAGGCACTCACCTTGGGCTCTGGTGGAGGGATGGTGACTCAGGGGTGTCGGGGGCATATGGGGCACAGACTGAGGTGTGTGGCTTCAAGGCAAGGCCTGGAGGACAGTCACTATTTTCCCTGTGAGGGGTCCTTTTCCCATGCAGCCAGCAGAAGGGAGCCATTCTTCCTGTGTTGAGGCCCACAGGCCAAATCTGAATCTGAATTGGTCTGGTGGTGAGCCCTGCTGCGACCCCGCCCTACTCAACTTGCCCAACACCTGAGACACTTTCTCTGAGAGCAGCCTGTCCGCCCACATTGCACTCGATCTTGGGAAACTATCTGAGTCCAGCAGGCCCCAGGCAGGCAGCAACTGACCTCGGTGTGCTCTGAGACTTTTCCTGAGTTACTCCAGTCTCAGCACTGGCACCAAATCAAAATTTGCATTAACCTGGTGACCACAACCCTTCCCACTCTAGCAACTCCCTGAGACCCTGCCTTACCCAACTTGTGTACTGCATGAGGCTCTATCAGCAGCTGAACATCAAGGGAGCCAGCAGGTGGCAGCAGGCCTCAGGGTGTCCTGGCTTTTTGCAGAGCTACCCCAGGCCCAGTACTGGTGGCAGATGTCCTCAGTTTGCAAGTGGTCTCTCCCACGCACCTCCAGATTTAGCACAACTGTGGATCACTTTGAAGCTTCTACCAAGTAGCCCCAGCCAGTCACAAATAGTGGGTGACCTAGGCCTGCACTGGAGCTCCTCCCAAGGGTCCTCAGAACCAAAGCACTTGGAGGTTGTCTTCAGACCACACAGAGCACTGCCCAGTTAGCCCTACAAGCAGCACACATAAAGGGTAGTCTCAACAGGCATCAGAGCCCACTGGGCAAATCCCACTAAGTGGGATAAGCCCCCTGCACAGCAGCCTATAAAGCTATGGACATGGTCAAACCCCACAGCCAATCAGCCTGCAGATCAATCCCACCCAGTGATGTGCCAACAGCAATCAACTATAATAGAAGTTCACACACAACTCACACTAGGAACTCTCCTGGAGCAGCCAAAGCAGATGGCCAGAGAGACTGTGCCAGAGCCCCACGGGGCACCTACTACATAAGGTCACCTGTCCAAGACTGGGAGACATAGCAGATCTACTTAATACATAGGTAATACATAGCAACAAACATTAAAAGACACACACAGACAGATAAAGGATGCAAACAGATATTTTATGAAAATGGAAACAAAAGAAACAAACAAACAAAAAAGCTGGAGTAACAATACTTATACCAGACAAAATAGACTTTAAAATACAGGTTGTAAGAAGAGACAATGAAGGACCTAGAAATCGCACTTCAGGGTATTTATCTAAAGAAACCTAAAAAACTACTTCCAGGTGACGTGTTCATCACGTGTTAATTTTGGCATTATTTACAACGGCCAGGATGTGGAGACAGCCTGGGTGTCTGTTGATGGATGAATGGATAAAGAGGAGGTGGTACATATATACAATGGAATATTGCTCTGCCATTGAAATAATGGGTTCTTCCTGGAGGGTATTGTGCTGAGTGGAGTGTCAGACAGAGAAAGATGGATACAATGTGATTTTGCTTAAATGTGGAATATAAAGAACAAAATTAACAAGCAAAACAGAAAGAAACTCATAGGTATACAGAAAACATTTTGATGGTTGCCAGATGGGAGGGGGTTGGGGGTGTGGGTGAAAAAGGGGAAGGAATTAAGAAGTACAAATTGGTTGTTACAAAGTAGTTATAGGGTTGTAGGATATAGCACAATGAATACAGTCTATAATATTGCAATAACTATGTATGGTGTCAGATGGGTACTAGATTTGTTGGGGGTGATAATATGGGAGGGTGTTGGGGGGCAAGGTGAAAGGCGAAGGGATTAAGAAATACAAATTGGTAGTGACAAAATAGCCATGGGGATGTAAAGTAAAGCATAGGGAATATAGTCAATGATATGCTAATAACTATGTATAGTGCTAGGTGGGTACTACACTAGTCAAAAGGATCACTTCTTAAATTATATAAATATCTAACCACTATGCTATACATCTGAAATTAATATAAAATAATATTGAATGTCAATTGTAATTGAAAAATTACAAAAGGGGGGGAAGGTGAAGGGGAATAAGAGGTCCCAATTTCTAGGCATAAAACAAATAAGTTATGGTGATGTAATGTACAGCATAGGGAATATAGTCAATAATATTATGATAGCATAGTACAGTGTCAGATGGTTGCTGGACTTATCATGGTGATCACTTCTTTAGGTACATATATGTTGAATAACTATGGTGTATCCCTGAAGCTAATATAATATTGTACGTGAGCTATATTTTCAATAATAATATTTTTAAAAAGAACAGAATTAAGGTACTTGTGGTACTCTGTCCTGACGAGTCATATTTCTTTTCATAAAAATCTCTTGCATTTCACACATACATATATATTCACACTCACACGCTCATATACTTTATCACAACTAAATACATGCGTACATATGTGGAGTTCTGATATGCTAATAAAGTAGGATTCTAAAACAGATTTTTAGTTTCTTTTTACTAAGGAGCTTATGAGACCACTTTAGTCAGTATAGATGAGGATATATAGTATTTGTACTGTTTCAGTCTGGAATCTTCTTATATTCTCTATGCTTGTGATAGTTTTTATCAGGTCATCTACGTTGGGATCTATGTCTCTCTTATTTAAAAACCCTCATTACTATTTTCAGAGTAGTCTTCTTTTTTTATATCTACTTGCTCAAATTTCACTATCTCTTCTAATTTGTTCCATAAAATACTTTCAGCCTGCTTTACTTCTTAACCTTGAAATTCTCTCTCTTCTCTTTCTCTCATTTTCTCTTTCTCTCTCTCTCTCTCTCTCTCTCTCTCTCTCTCTCTCTCTCTCTCTCTCTCTCTGTCTCATAGGAAGAAAGGAAGGAAGGAAGGAAGGAAGGAAGGAAGGAAGGAAGGAAGGAAGGAAGGAAAGGAGGAAGNCTCTCTCTCTCTGTCTGTCTCATAGGAAGAAAGGAAGGAAGGAAGGAAGGAAGGAAGGAAGGAAGGAAGGAAGGAAGGAAGGAAAGGAGGAAGAGAGGAAGAGAGGTGGTGGGGGGGGAGTAAGGGGGGGGAGTAAGGGGAGTAAAATGGGAAAAAGATTTATCTCTGGATGGGGTAATAGCAACTTTCATAATGACTAAAACATGAATAACATAAACATGTCCTATGTCAACACTGACTACAGCAATTAGGATGTATCTACATATTTAACAATTTCACACAGAGCACCATAGTGGTTACAATGAACGTAATAAACTCAATTTTGGTTTCCTTCACTTGGTAGAGAATAGCCACGAAGGCAATACATTCACAGGAGCCTTAGTCAAGGCAAAAGAGGCTCCGAAAGTAGAGATTGACTGCCAAATGCAAATTTCACTGTCTCCCTGCTTGGCCTCTTCTATGCCTTTGGAACAAATCAGGAAAAGGTTTTGCAGGGCCTAGGAGTGGAATGTGTCCATTTGGCACCTCTGAAATCAGGAAATCAGAAAGAGATGGCCCCTGTCTTAACTCCCATTGTTCCTTGGTGGCCCGGGCCTTGTCAAATCGCTCAACACAGAAGAAGTTAGCTATTGCTGCCTCATTTAGAAGTCTGTTGACCTGAAAATATTAATGAACCTGCGATATGGGGTAAACTCTTTTCTTTCTTGCATCATTATTATTTGTCAGTACAGCCATAATATAAGAAAAATGAATTTGACTTAAGGCACAGATATGCTATAGTTACTATACTAAAAGTAAAAAAAAAACTAGTGTCTAAGCTAGTTATATATAGACTGTGTTGTCATGACACTATGAGTGTTAACAAACAAATGTGGAGAATTCCACCTGCATGTGTTAAAGCATCAAAGCTTATGAGTAACTTGTTTTTAAAAGTAAATGTGAACCAATTCAAATTTTATTTCTAAAATAATGTCCCCTTGATTCCTTACATTTTGATATGTGTAGGGCAGGGAACACTTTTAGTGTTGTGCATAGATCTCCTTGGATACTCTTCCAAGTCCCTCCCCTCGGTTCCTGGCCTATACCAAAGACTCTTTTGAAAACTACCCGAGGAAAACTGAAGCCGTTTTCCTCACAAACTTAGAGCAAAAGAGCTGAAAGTGCCTGAGAGCTTGTGTGCCTCCCAGAGCCTCAGCTCTTGGCCAATTACTGACACAGAAATATGAATGCCCAACGCTTTCCCCCTCCCATCAGGACAGGTGCCGAGGGGAGTTTTACAGCCCAGAGAATTTGACCTTGTCCACAGCTCCAGGCGGAGGCTTCTCCCTGGCTTCTTTTATTTCCCTGACCTATTAATCCAACTCCCTTCCTGGTGTCTCTCTTGAGCACTTTCTTTACATATCACGTATCTAGGGGTTTGTTTGCTTCAGAGAAACGTGATCTAAAACAATATGCTGTCTTCAATAGAAGAAAAAATTATAAACTTGGAGATGTTCTGTCAGAAACTTCAGAGGGTTCCAAGTCCACCCACAGAGCTGCCCCTCATAAGGATGTCATCTGTCAAATGTGCCAATCCCCCCACCCCAAAAAAACGGTTGAAATTCCTCCTTAAATGAAGCCTGGATAAGGGATGTTTTTATACATTCAGTCTTTGATCTTAGGAGAGAGAAAAAAGAACAAATCAATGTCCATACATGTTTAAAGATGATTATACCAATTAGAGAATTTTTTTTAAGGTTTTATTGGGGAATCGGGGAAGGAGAACAGACAAGTTGCTGTCCTTTTATTCTTCAGTCTAGTTGTGGAGGACGTTGCTTCAATGGCCCATGTTGGTTATTATCATTGCGCTCTTCCCGGGAGAGGCAGCGGCTTTCTGGCCATTGGACAGCCACTCACGGTACTTACCGACCCAATAACCTCATGAGTTGGGGACTATTATTATCTTCACATATCAGATGGAAAAACTGCAACACTGAAATATTAAGAAATTTGTTCCAGGTCATCACCCAGTATGTGACAGATCACAGACAGAGATCAGGTATCAACAGAGAGAAACACACACACATCCCCAGAGATAATGGGAAGCTAATATAAAAAAAGACTCATACTATAGCACGATCACAGGAAGAGATCTGTATACTAAAAAAGGCATACGTACTTTATAAAGAGAGGCAAATGTACAAACCAAGGCAGTAAAAGATGGACATATAAATGAGCAGGACTCAAGAAGAATGGAATGGGCCAGCTATAGGAGACTGGAAACTGGAGTTCAGGCAGACAGGCCTTAAATATTGCAGAAATGGCTTTGGTAGTGTGATTTGAAGGGAACTATCCATCTTCATGAATAGAGAGGGGAGGGGAACTATTCTGTAAGAAAAAAATCAAATCCAATATTCAGAATATCTACTTATTTCCATTATTTACTGTTGTGTAAAACGACTCTGAAATGGAATGACTTAAAATAATAAACATTTTATTACATCATCATTTTGTGAGTTGGAAATTTGTACATACTCAGTTAGGCTAGTATCTTGCTCCTCAGGGTCCTGAATCATTGATTTTCACCTGGTGCCTGGGCTGGGCTGGGCTACGCTGGAAGGTCTAAGGTGGCTTCACTCTCATGAATGACACCTTGCCAGAGTCAACTGGAAGTCTGGGTCCAGCTGGACCCCTCTATCTCTCTCCGTGCATTCTCAGGCCTTTCCATGTCGCCTCTCCAGCAATGTAGTCTAACTTCTTGCTTTGTGGCTTGGAGTTTCATAAAACCACAACAGAAGCTGCCAGTCTCGTAAAAACAAGGTCTAGAAGCTCCATAGTCTCTTGCACTGTGCTCTATTAATCAAAACAGTCTCATGCTAACCCAGAGGTCAAGAAGAGGGCAAATCCACCCCACCTCCTAATCGAAAGAGTGCCAAAAAAAGTTTTCAATATGATTTCTCTCTTTTAGTTTGTAATATAGTGATTACATTGGTTTATTTTCTATTAAATCAGCTTAATGTTGGTTAAAACCCCATTTAGTTATGATGTGTTGCTCATTTAATATATTTTGGAACTCAGTTTACTAAGGGAACATTTTTAATGTCTTTTTGGACTTCAGGGTCATCATAGCACTGGACAAGGAGACCGTTGGTGGCATAGAATGTGTTGCTTGGGTTGGTGACAGATTGCCACTTAGCTGACATGCCAACAAGTCACTCACCATCCGTTGTTAAGGCCACAACTGAAGGGGTGGTTCTGGCACCTCTGGCATTCTCCAGCACCCTTGCTTGTTTACCTACCTTAACTGCCACACAGTAGCTGGTAGTATCCAAATCAATACCAACCACTGCTCTCCTGATTGCTTCTGATGCATAGTCCTGCCTCGAAACAATTCTAAAAGCTTCATGACTAAGGCATCCTGGTGGCAAGTGACCATGGAGCCCCAGGAGGCTGCAGCTGGGATGAGACAGGCTGCCACAGCTCAGCTGGCACTTATTATGGCTGCTAGGTGGTGGGAGTATGAGACAGCAAACAGGCACTCAGGCTGCCCAGCGCTGCATTGCATGATGGTGTAAACATTTCTGGAAACATTCCTCCTTCAGGCTATTTTTGTCATAATTTTATTCTATGAATTCTTTAAACTGTACAACACATTGCTATTATTTTTGCTTTAAACAGTCATTAAATATATTGAGGAGATTTAAAAATGAGTAAAAAATAAGATATCCAACTTCCAGCTCATAGATATTGTTCTGCTGGACATTGAGTCTTTGTTTTGTATTTTGGTCTATTTTTTTCCTCGCTGTACTTTATTGTGGCTATTTCTATTACTGAGCCTTAAGTTTACTGATCTTTTCTTCTACTGTGTCTAGTCTAGTCTTAATTCCATATAGTGTACTTTTCATTTCTGATATTGTGTTTTTCATCTCTAGAAGTTCCATGTGGGATGTTTTTATATCATCTATATAAAATATTTTTCTGGGCCGGCCAAGTGGCGCGTTGGTTAAGAGCTGGCTTGGGACGCCAGCGGGCCCTGGTTTGGATCCCACATATGAGGGCCAGTGACACTGCCCTCTACAGCTAAGATGCTGAACAACAGCTCAACCTGGGGCTAGGCTGCCCTGAGTCACCTGCAACGGTGTAGGCTGCAGCCCCTGCTGCAGTGGGTTGCCATGGGCTACCATGAGTAGCCAGAAGCCAGCATGAGTGGCCAGCAGCCGACATGAGCAGCCGTCCAAAAGCCTGCAGCTGATCTGCCTTGCCCGGGAAGAGCACAATGATGGTGCCAGCTTGGGCCAGTGAAGCAACATCCTCCACAATTAGACTAAAGAACAAAAGGATAGCAACTTGTCTGTTCCCCTTCCCCCAATTTCCCAGCACTGTTCCCATCCCCTAATTTCCCAATAAAAAAGTCTTTAAAATAAATAAATAAATAAAATAAAATATTTTCCTCCTCATCACTTCAAGTTCTGCTCTACCTTCTTGAAAATATGGGCCATATTTATAAGAGCTTTTTATACATCATTGTTAATTTCATTATCTATGTTATTTCTGCATCAGTCTATTGATTTATTTTTCTGACAGTTATCAGTCATATTTTTCAACTCAATTGCAGAAAATTCTTAATTTTAATTTTGATTTGTAATGGACATTGTGGATTTTATAGTATCAGTTGTTCTATTTGTTATATCCCTTAAATTGTATTGAATTTTGTTCTGGCATGTTACTGGTAACATGTAAGTTAATTATAATCAATTAAATCATTTTGTCTCTTCTTTAAACTTTATTATAGTGTGTCTGTAGTGCAAAAACTAAAAGGTCAAGTGCTACCTTGATATCTTTGAGCCTCATAAGGCCCAAAGGCCTAGTTGTGAAATTCCCTGCTCTCATCAGATAATGTCCTCCACCTATTGGGAAATCTTCCCATCTGATTAGTTCCCTTGTCAGGTGAACCAACTGCACTGCACTGGGTCCTTAACCTAACATATTTCCGCTCCTTGCCAGCCCACAATTTTTTTCAAACAAGCCAATTATAAATCCCTGTAAGAACAAAGGGACACATCTTGTTATTACAAAGCTTGTCTCCCACAGCCCCTGAGGGGTTACTTTGCTCCCCAGTGCAACCCTCATGTGGCCCTGCATGGCATATGGTGTCCACTCCCATGCTGTGAGTATATGTGGCCAATGCATGTCTGCCAATCTTTTCTGTTATTGTTGGGTGCCATGCGTTCAGCCATCTCATATTATTTAGAGTGGAAGACCCCTCCTTCACCAACACAGTGAATAAGAAGTCATCAGAACTGTGTCCAAAGCAGCCTTCAGTCTAGGGCTAATGTAATCCCACTAAGGTGATACTCTTTTGAGAATTCTGTCTGGTGAACTTTGTATTATAAGGTTTGTACACATGTGCTGGTAAGAAAAGGAACAATTGCCAACCCTGTGTGATTTCTAGAAATTATTCTTCCAATTTTCATGGTGATTCTTTCTATGATTCTCAGGTAGTATTCCTCTTACTTATGTGTAGGTTACTTCTCAGCTAAGACTCAACAGATCCATATATATATATATATATATATATATATATATATATAAATATATATATATATATATATAAAATCTCTAGAACTCTGTTTTGCTGTTTTTTCCTCTTCATTAATTTCACCAGCAAATTCTATCCCACTCTGCCTCCTCATAATCTGACTTACTTTCTCTTTAATGTAGCACGAACCAAGAGTCTGGGTTCCTGCATCTGTACTGCAGCATGAAAACTGTCTCTAAGCAATAAACTGGCAAAATCATATGACTCACATTGTATATTTTCTTTATTTCAGGGGTTAGAGTCTTGCACTGTTTGCTGTCCAATATCTAAAAACTTACTTCTCATTTGTCTCTTTTTCTGGTTGTTTAAAGAAATTGTGAGTAAAATCTGGTCCCCATTCATCTTCACTGAGAGAATTCTAATATGAAATTTTAAAGTGTGTTTTTAAACAAATTATTACGTTCTGATAAAATTTTTTAAATACTTTTTTCAAATATAAATAAAAGCTAATTTCCTTTTCAAAACTTCTGAGAATTTATAGATGTGTGAAGGACTTAGTTTTGAAAGATTTACTTTGAAACCCAGGGAATTGTTGCTTTTCACCACGATGTATTTGTTATTCCTTGGCAATGTTTCCTATTTTTCCTCAATTCTGTATTGCAGATCTCTTGTCATCGTATGTCTCCAGATTAAAATAAACTCCTTCTTTCTGATCTTTCTAGCTCCATTCTCAACTCCATTTCAGTTCTCCTGCCCATCAATGCCAACTAGTTGCTCTTTATCACAGTCTTCATCATAATATTATCTTGCTTAAAACTGAAAGATATTTTTAATGCTTATGTAATTAAATCAAGACTTTCAAAATTTGAACTACTTTATAAACTATACCACAAGACTAATATTGTTTATTAATAAAATTATATTCTGCCTAAATTTTAAAACGCTAACTTATTTCTACTAATGGTATGAATCACAGGCTCAATGGTATTAGGCTGGGATATGTTTAAACTCTTGCTTTTGTTTTGTTCTTTTTAAAAATTTGTCAGTAATTGAATACTGTTTTAGGGATAATTCTCCACATTTTTTATCTAACATTTATTAAACGTTCATTATTTGTCAAGTGCTATATTACATATGACAGATAGATAGATAGATAATATATAAAACAGGGTTATATATAATATAGGTCTTGAGTACTTTACATATGAAATAGTATTTAATTTTAATACAACCCTACAAAGTAGATTCTACACCTATCTTCATTTTATAGTTTAGGAAATAGACAATTAAAGAGGAACACAATGAGTTTATCACAGATCTGAGATGTATATATGATCTTTCTGTTTCCAGAATTGATCATCTTGACCACTATATATATAAATTAACAACTTTTCTGTAGATAGATAGATAGCCATACACATAGAAATAGAAAAGATGGAATTTTTATTTATTTATGGAATCTTGAATTAAGAAACTGTAGTTCAAGCAAAACAAAATTATAAATAGGAAAGGAATAATATATAGTGATAAAGAGTAAAAGCCACAATGAACATTTAATAGTCACATAACTTTATATACCATTGCATCTCTTACATATCACACCACTTTTTAAACAATTTGTTTAACTACCACTTGAATTAATACCATTTATTTAAGTACCATTAAAAATATAACAAAATAGTTAAAGAAAAATTTTTCACAAGCACAAAAGGAGTAAATAAATGTACCATGCCATTCTCAGTTCATGAACTGTCAATTAATTAAACAAAGAATTATAAGTATAGTGTATAACTGAATAATTTAATTAATAAGATTTATTAATAGCTACATATTGACTACATTCTACAGAAATTACATGCCTTTTCAAACATCCTTGTAACTGAAAACATTTTTTGATTGCATAACTTTATACAAACTAAACCTCAGTGAATTAAAAAAAGAAAAACAGATACAGAAGAACAAAGAACAATGATACAAATGGAAACTAAGAAAATTATATTTAAAACATATACTCCTTTAAAAATTCTTCATAGAGAAACCAAAGTCTTAAGTGTTTTTATAAATTAAGTACAAAATAATGACAAAGAAATCAGAGAGCCAATCCAAAAGATTAGAAAAAAATAGAAAATGAAAACTAAGAAAGATATAGGTGAAATGAATTAATAAAGCTAAAAGCTAGAATTTTTATCTAAAAAAAGGAAATTAATGGCAAAATTGGAAAGCAGGAGAGCTTGAGCAAACACGGTGAGACGGGCTGTTATAGATGGCTTCTGTCTGTGTATAAAGAAAATTCTGGTTGAAAGATTTTTTAAAAGGCTTAATATAACGCTTAGCTTGAATGACAGACAAGAAAACTCCAGGAGCAATAATAGAGAGGGAGGCTGAAGTGAAGTCCAGGCCCACGGAGAATTCAACCAGCTACATCAGGAGGGGCTCGGGCTGGGTTGTAAGGCAAATAGGGAGGTTGAAGTGTGACAAAGTGTTAACGTAATAAACAATTTTAACACGTATATCTCAGAAGCTGATAGCTAAAGCGCAGTTACTGAAGGTAATGTTAAAAAGCACTTTAAAAAGATATGAGAAGCCACATTAATAATTTAGAGAACAATTAGGGACTGTATGGTACATCCTTTTCAAGCTCAAATGAGATAGTCTCAAAAGTTGGTCAGTTTCTGGACCACTAAATATTCTCAACAAATGCCAAAAAAAAACACAGAAAAATCATAACCCATATACCATGTTCCATAATTACTCTGCTGCAAAATGAAAAACCAATAACGTATAGGCTAAAACATAAGTTAATTAAAATCATAGTAATAAATATCTGGACATTTAAAAGAACACAATTCAAATTTAAGTCATGAGCCAAACAAATCATAATGATCAGTGTTTATTATTAAATATTAAGTCATAAATTATAACTAAACTCCCACTTAGCAAAACTTGTGGAATACAATTAAAAGAGTTTTTAGAGGTAAATGTGTAGTCTTAAAATGCAAGTCAAATATATGGTGATGAAAAAGACTAGACTTTGGGTGGTGAGCACAATGCAAT
>NW_017731690.1:1069363-1073464 GCF_001890085.2 Hipposideros armiger
TGTGTGTGTGTGTGTGTATACACACACACAAAGAGTTTTTAGAGGTAAATGTGTAGTCTTGAAATATATATGTATATATACATATATATATATATTTTTTTATTATCTCACAGGTAGGTTTTTGTCTTAGATCTGTATGATTAAAGAGGCATTTTTAAGAAGTCTAACACAAAACAAGGGATTGTCTTCCCCAAAAATAAGTTAAGTTTTTTACCCCAGGGCTCAGATACCTGATTATACCTGCATCGGCCTATTTATTCCTGCCAGGTGGCAACAAAAGGAGAAACGGGAACCATCACTAGTAATTACTTTCATTCATTCTCTTTTCTTTCAATCAGAGACTCAGAGTGCTTTTGATTCATGGAAATAAAAAGCAAAAATGAAAGTACTATCATTTGAAAATGAGTCATGACGATCATTTGACCTCAACCACATTCCAGATGTGATCTGATCATAGCCCCATCCTGTGGATAGATCCAGCATCTCAAGAGAAAAGTAGACCAAATGGACAAATGTTGTTGGTAAAATCAATTTAGGATTTTAACCCGGTAGATAGATGCAACTGAGTAACAGGAAATTTGGAGAAAAAGCATACTTACATAAAAATGCAATCACCGGTAAACCTTGTATCAGTTAGGGTTCTTTAGGTGCGAACAATAAAAATCAACCCAGCCTAACAAGTACAGAGGAATATATTGGAGGACTGAAGAACATGGGACATCTTTATACAATCTCAGAGTCAGTCTTGGAAAAGTAGCGAAAGTATCTATGGGGAAAATGGAAACGAATGGACAGTCACAGCCAGATGGATGGATTAGCTCCAACTGCTTTTTCCACCTTTCTCCGCATTCCACATGAGCTTCAAATTCCAAGGGGGAGGAAAGCATCTGATTGGTATAGCTTGGGTCACATGTCCATCCTTTGGCCTGGAGAAATGGGGACATCTTGATTGATAGTTCCATGGTTGTATCCAATAGTGATAGAGTAGTTTTCCCAATATAAGTTCAGGGCTCCATTTCAAAAGAAGAGGAAATGGATTTTTGGCAGGCATAAACAACAGATGTCCACTGCACGACTGAATAGCACACGTTTTGGGAAATGTACCAATGTAGAACAACGCTGTGATTGCCAGTTGAACCTTGGTGTAAGACCATGATTTTATTTTTTATTTTTCTAATAAGAGAAAGGATTTTTCTCAAAATTAATCATTCTCAGAACTGGTTAATACTAGAATAAGAAATGAGGTGGGCCTCTGTCTGGGAGAGGAAGGGTCTTTCTTCACTCTCTGGGCCTGGAGGCATTATGCTGACACCAAGACATTATTCTAGAACTACTCATAGCTATCATAGCTGTAGCGAATCTCTGCTCTGTGAGGCGCAACAGCAACAACAATGAAGAAACCTAAGCAATTTTCTGAGCTTCCAGTACCCATGACAGTGGTTGTGGAATCCTCCCATGTCAACAAAGGTACCTTTGACTGAGTGGTAGCAAAAACAAAACACAAACACAAAAAAACCTGCTCTCTTCAACCGCAAAACAAACAAACAAACAAATTCCCAGTCACTAGAACTGCAGGAGAGTTTTCTTTGCCTAAGATCAGGATGGAGTTTCCTCAGTGGTGACCAGTAGAGGCTCCGGGACCAGCAGAGGAACACTCAAGAGAATGAGCAGCAACATAGGATAGAAGCAAGAGGAGAATGCTGGAGTGAAAGAAACTTCTCATTCCAGAGCAAACATATATCCCCTACACAGTTCATGAAAATCCATGTAACCATTCTTGCATAATAAGGTAACATATAAGAAAGACAAAGAGGAAAACAGACACACATACACACAGATAATNAAAGAGTTTTTAGAGGTAAATGTGTAGTCTTAAAATGCAAGTCAAATATATGGTGATGAAAAAGACTAGACTTTGGGTGGTGAGCACAATGCAATATACAGATGATGTATTATAGAAGTGCACACTTGAAAATTATATAATGTTATTAACCGATATCACCCCACTAAATTTAATAAAAAATAAAATAAAATGCATATACCACAGAAAAACTAAGAGTTAATGAGCTGACCATCCACCTAAGAACTTAGAAAAATAATAATACGGGAAATATTGGAAATAGAACAAGGAGAATAATAAGACTAAGATCAAATATCAATTAATATAAGAATCTACGATACAAACCAGAGAATCAAACAAACCAAAAAAACATTTTTGATAAAAATACTAATAAAATAGAAAAATGTATATAACAAGATTGATGGAAGAGAGAAAGAGAGAAGGAGGGAGAGAGAGAGAGGAGGGAGGAAGAGAGTGTTGTGCTTGTAAACCAGCTGCAAATTTTCCAGTTCCACTTCACACCTACTAATTTAGAAATCCTGGATGTGAGTTCAATGAATCTGTGTAGTGATGCATGCTAAAGTTTGAGAATTATTAGTTCAAGGAAAAGATCAACATAAAATTATAATTTTAGAGGGTAGAAAAAGTAGAAGTTTCTGTGTAGTGATCTCATTTTATGAGGCCGACATAGCCTTCCCTCCAGAATCAGACATAAACACTATAAGAAGTGAAAGATTTAAGCCGATTTCACATGGGATATAAACCCTCTAAACCACATGTTAACAAATGGAATCCACCAGTGTTTGTTTGTGTTTGTCTGTCTGTGTGTGTCATGACTAAGCTGGGGATATCCCACGAACTGAAAGATGATTTTTATATCAGGTAACCTGTTACTATATTTGACACATTAACAAATTAAAGGAGAAAAGCCATATGATGAATTGTTTAGGTACTGAAAGTATTTTTGAGAAGTTCAAATATCTGCTCATAATATTATTATAATATATAGAATTAAATATATATTATATAGCTAATAATTACATGTATTACTAATAAACATAAATATAATAAATTATACAAATATAATTGAATCATTATAAAATATATAATATTGTTATAAAATAACTCTTAGCAAACTAGAAACAGAAAATTTTAATCTGATTAAAACTATCTGTTAAAAAACCTTCAATAAACATAATGTTTTTGATAAAATTATCAACATTTCTTTTAAAATTAGGAATAAGACAAAGATAACTACTATCACCACTTCTATGCAGCATTGTATTGGAGGTCTTAGTCTGTGCAATAAAGTAATAAAAGAAATAAAAGGGGATATGGATTAGAAAGAAGGAAATAAAACATTATTTTTAAGTGATATTATAGTAAATACAAAATTTCAAGACACTTTAAAGACAAATTAATAAAATTCAACAAGGTTGCTCGATATGAGATCACTACAAAAATCAATAGATCTCACTCACAATAACTGCACATTTTAAGTCACTTAGAAATAAATCTAACAAAATAAGCAAGTTATACAACCTTAGTTATCTAGTGATATAAATGCTAAATAGATTTAGAGTATAGAGTGTTTGTGAAAAGGATGACAATATTTTACAGATGACATTTCTTCCCAAATCAGCTATAAATAGGAGTTCCCATGGCTCCTCCTTAGGTTCAATTAATTTGCTAGAGCAGCTCACAGAACTCAGGAGAACAGTTTACTTACTGTTTACCAGCTTATTACAAAAGGATATGATAAAGGACACAGGTGAACACCCAGATGGAAGAGATGTACGTGGGCAGGGGCTCGGAGCTTCCATGCCCTCTCCAGGCACAACATTTGCCCAGCACCTCTATGTGTTCAGCAAGCTGGAAGCTGTCTGAACCACCACCCATAGGGATTTTTATACAGACTTCACTATTCAGCCATGATCATCATTAACTCAATTTCCAGCCCCTCTCCCCTCCCTGGAGGATAGGGAATGGGGCTGAAAATTCCAAGTTTCTAATTATGTCTTGGTCTTTCTGGTGACCAGCCCCATCCAGGAACCCACCAAGAGCCACTTCATTAGAATAAAAGACACTACTACAAACCAAGAAATACCAAGGGATTTAGGAACTCTGTATCAGAAACAGGCATCAAACATTAAATACTAGAACAAAAGATGCTCCTGGTGCTCTTATCGGTTAGAAAATTACAAGGATTTTAGGAGCTTTGTGACAGGAACAGGAATGTGTATGTGTGTGTGTGTGTGTAT
>NW_017731690.1:1076205-1102984 GCF_001890085.2 Hipposideros armiger
CCTCACCAGGGAAGAGCGCAATGATGGTGCCAACTTGGGCCAGTGAAGCAACGTCCTCCACAACTAGACTGAAGAACAAAACGACAGCAACTTGTCTGTCCCCCTTCCTCCAATTCCCCAGCACTGTTCCCATCCCCCCAATTCACCAATAAAAATCTTTTAAAAAAATAAAATAAAATAAAATAAATAACAGTTTATTTAAAAAAAAAAACTTGACAAATGGATAGATGTATGGAGAAATTTGGTCTGAGAACTGCTTTCTTCATAACCTGCTAGAGAGGCTATGTGGAAGTAGTTAATACTCACCCACCTTTAACCATTGGAGGCTACTATTAATTAACAAAAATGACCTGAGTTGCACAAGATCAAATTGACTTAGTCCACCAGTGTTTTCTTCTAATTTATTTCATGGTTTTATCTTTTATATCTAACTCTGGACCCATCTGGAGTTTTTAATCTCAAATAGCTATAAGAGTGGAACCTTTCCTATAAATGCATGAGGCAAGCTGGCACAAAGCAGCAGGAGGTAGGAAGAGCTGTGCCAAATTGCAGAGCCTGGGGGTGGCGTGGGGGTGGGGAACCACTGCTCTGTTCCTGCCAAATACTGCCATCTGGGAATGTGGGTCCACTGTTGCTATATCTTCTGATTTACTTTTTCTTCCCATTTTTTTTTAACACTTACATTTTGATAAAATTTTTTTCTGATTTTTAAAATACCATGCACCAAACAGTATACATTTGTGGCCCAGTTATGGTATAAGGGTGGCCAATTTACAATCTTTACTTTATAGTATGAGGTGGATATATATTTTTTTCAAGTAGGCACCTTTTCCCCAAAGTTGTTTGTTGAAAACAGCCTTTCTTGTTAAGAGCTTATTCTTTCTTCATCAAACACGGTATGTACATTTGTTTATTAGCAGTTATTATTTCCTACATATTTGGGTAAATTTAAAAATAAGTTGTCCATTTCTAACAACATCATTTAGATTTTGATTTGAAATTTTAACTTTAAGTTGTTAATTCATTTTTTAAATATTAATAAAATAAAAATTGATTTAATACTTTAATAAAATACTTATTTTTGTATATTTATTTTGTATCTAAATAATTGACTTATGTTTTTTTCTAGTTCTAAGAATTTTACAATCTATTCTTTTGGGTTTTCTAAATGTGTAACTGAATAACTGATCATTTTCTGGGTTATCAAACATTTTGAAAAACAGAGAGTTTTTATTTATTGAAAGCACCACAATAAAACTGTTGTGCCTTGGAACTATTTTTAGAAGTAGCTTAATGATTTTTGGATATACGTTTTGTGATTTCAGTCATTTTTATTTTCCTAAAAAATATTTCATTAGTTTATTTAAGACTTTTATTCATACCAACTGTGTAATCACATACAAGGTCCTTATTGTCAAAGAACTTACTTTCTCAGAAACAAAGACAGATAATACATCAAGAAATAAATTTTTTAAATGTCAAGTAAAGAAAAAGGCTCTGGTAAAATTAAGCATGTGATATGGAGAGTGGAAAAACGGAGGTTATATTGGGGAATCACAAGTAGTTAAAAAAAAAAACCTGAGGAAGTGATATTTAAGCTGAGACATCATTGACAAGAAGTAACCACCAAAGATCCAGATAAAGAGATTTGTCTTAGTCCATTTGGGCTGTTGTATAACAAATACCACAGGCTGGGTAGCTTATAAACAACAGAAATTTATTTCTCATAGTTCTGGAGGCTGGGAGTCTGAGATCAGGGTGCCAGCATAGTTGCAGAACTATGTTCCAGGTTGCAGAATTTTCTGACCTCATGACCTAATCTCCTCCCACAGGCCCACCTACCAATACTATTACCTTTGGGAATTTAGAATTTCAACATGAATTTTGGAAAGGACACAAACATTCAGACCATAGCAAGACTCCACATTCAGTTAGTCCAAGCATAGTTTGTCCAAAGTGTAAGAAAAATTTCTTTGTGTACAAAGATCAATATGTTCCAAGTTATGTCACTGGACTTTTCATATTTATTAGTATAGTATCATATAGTAATGTTAACTTGCTCCATATCTATGGCTGTTTTTCTTTCACATTCTTAATAATGCTTATTTGTATTTTACATATTTTCATAATAAAATTTGCCCAAGATTCATCCATTACATTGTGCATTTATTTTTAAATCAATCAAAACTTTTGGATTAATTCTACTTTGATTTTAATATTTAGGATTTTATTCCTGTATTCTTGTGTCCTTTAAAAAGAAATCTTGTTTTAGCTCTTTATTTTTAGTAATAAAAAACCTTAAGACTATAAAATTTTCTGAGGTAAATTTGCCCACATTTAAAAAAATGCTAGTATACTGTGTTCTTGTTATTCTTGTTTTAAGGTTGTCTCAAATAATATTTATTTTATATTTGGCACAAGATTTAGATACTTTACTTTGAACTTTGAAATGATAATTTGTCCTATTTAATACTTTATTAATATCCAGTTTAATTACATTTTTATCAGAAAATATGTCCTGACAAACTTATGATTGGAGAAATTGATTGAAATATTCTTTGTAGTTTAAGTATATGGGTTTCTTCTTTTTTTCCTTTTTATATTTGGTAACTATTACTTGGGCACCTGAATATTAGGTGTGTTCTTCTCTTATAGATACAAAATTTTTGTGTATCTATTGATTCAACCTTAAAACATCATGCAATTTCTCATCATTACTTTTTAAATCTATGTATTCTATCAAAGGTTGAGAGATGTATCAGCTGTGCAAAAGTTGTTTTTTTCCCCACATTTGCCTTATATTTCTAACAGTTTAGTAGGACTGAGAAAATGTGAGAGCCAGAAATACAAAAGTTTGTAGCTAGAGTATGAAATTGTTTGTTGCCAGATCTAGAAATTATCATGTATTAGGATATTTCATGTTGCAAATACTACAGGAAAAGCTAACTCAAGCTGACTTAAACAATACAGGGGCTATATGAGCACACGTAATTGAGAAATTCAAAGAAAAGACAGCCTGTAAGTGTGCTTCAACAGGCCTCTGCCATTCTCAGTCCTGCTGTCCTCCACCTATCGGTTTCATCTTCAGGCTGTTTTTCCTCACAGCGGCAACATGGTTGAAGACGCTCAATGTGTGACACGTGTACTTGATGCCATCCAAAGGTGGAGAGGTTCTCTGCTCCAACACCCTGGCGAAGTCCCAGAATTTCACATGATAGCACTATCTGAGGTCAAATGTCTACATCTTCCAGTCATTAGACCAGGGCTGGTATGTACTCATTGACTTAACCAGTTTACATGCCCCATTTACAAGAATGGAGTAGTGTTTCCCAGAATTGCATAGACCCCATAGAGAAATCAAGGAAATGACAAAGAATACAAGGGGAAACTCAATTCTGGAGACAGTAACAGCAAATTCCTTTCTGTTGATGCCCAGCCTCACACTGGTACTTCTATATTCTACTTTAAATCTAAGGGGGCTGGAAAAGGTCATTTTCCAGGATCTACTGACCACTGGTTTCCTGCGTGGTTCCACCAACGGAAGGTTCTCATATGCAAATAGAAGGTGAGAGGAAGGAGGTGATATTGTTCTTGTTCCTGATCTGGCAGGGGCAGGTGTAGGTGACTGCTGGTGGCTATGAGTTCCTAGATTCCTGCAGCATCTGTAAGCCTATGGGCTCCTGACTTCCTATTGCAGTAGTTCAAACCAAAGTGCTCCAGCAGCATGTGAGTAGGTTCTGGAAACACCAATAAGCCCTTTTCTCCTCCAACTTTAGGAGAGCTAGTGACTTTCTGCAGTTACTGATATCAGGGTCTCCTTATCTCCCCCTTTTTAGCTCCTCTTGTTTTATAATACTTTTGCAACCAGTTCACTGCATTAAATTCCCTTTGAAATACTTACAGTGATTTCTGTTTTCTAAATAGGACACTGACTGATACACTGCTGTGAAAATATTTCAAGTTTCTAGGTTATAATTGTATTAAACTGATAATTGATGTGCACATCATTTCATAAATAAACAACCAAAAGCCTAAATATGCATAATTACAAAACTATTTAACATTGATGATTTGTTAAATCCCAACCATTTTGAGGAAAATGTGGCATTGAAAACATATTTGCTGCCTGCACAACTGTAAGTCATTTCCTTTATGTAATAATAGGGTACACTGTTAAAGTGTCATTTTTATTATAATAATAATAATCTAGCTTTAAAATGACAAATGATTCTGTCAAAAAATAAAATAGAGCATTCATTCTTATCATTTAATACTACACTCAATGAGAGGTCATATCACATAACGAAACAGCATGGACTTTAGAAATAATATGACAGCTAATATTGTCAATATAAAACATCTGAAAATCAATACATATATTATGTATACATACAACCAAGGTTAGGAAAGACATGCTTGACTCTACAGCTAAACTGTAAAACTGACTCATGACTGTTTTGTGTTGGGCTATTTCCCAGGCATACAATTGTTATAATTCAGTTGTAACTTCTGGGGCTGCAGTTAGAACACTGAGAGCTAGTCAAAGAGAGAGCATTAATTATCACATTAGTTAAAGGGAAAACTGTCTACTATACTGTTATTTGCAAAGGAATTCTGCTAGAAAAGTATATATTATTTAATTACTGTAAGTAGAACACCACCAAATGGTACAACAGAGACCAAGGTATGTATCAGCTCTTGGAGCAAAATCTTCAACTGAAATGGAAAAGTTTGCTTTCCAAAACTTCCCCTTGGCTTTTTTCTATTCATCTGCTAGCTATAACGACTAGTACATTCCTGAATCTGGTTTGTTCTGTTTCCAGACATATGAGAAAGTTGTGTCCACAGTTATCAGATGATTGCTGGCATGTGGGAAGAAATCTAGCTTAGAGTTGATACACAAAATAGCCCCAGACCAGTGTTCTCAAACTTTTTGGTCTTGGTACCCCTTTATACTCTAAAAAATTCTAGGAGACTCAAACAAACTGTTATTTATATGTGTTAATCAATCAATATTTACTAAATTAGAAACTAAAACTGAGAACTGTTTAAAATATTTATTAATTCATTTTAAAAAGTCCATTAAGTGCTAACATACGTATTTGCTGAAAAATAACTGTGTTTTCCAAAACAAACTTAACTGAGTGAGACAAGCGGCATTATTTTATGCTTTGCAAATCTCTTTAATGCCTGGTTTAAGCAACATAGGCAAATTCTAATATCTGCATCTACATTCAATATATTGCTACATCATATATCATGTGGCCTTAGGAAAACTCCACTGTACACTGGAGATAAAGTGAGTATATAAGGCAGCTAGCATCTTACTATTCTTATTGAAATAATTTTCACCTCTGGGACCCTCTGAAAGGATCTCAAAGATCCCAGAAAACACTAGAAAACATTTTGAAAAACACTGCCCTAGACTACCTGTATCAATGGTTTTCAGTACATTTTCTACTATAACACGTATAATTTTTTCATGCACATTTTCATGGATGTCTTCAGATATTAACAAAACAAAAATAATAGTTTGATCATTAAGCAAAATAAATAACATCAAACATTTTTGGGTGTTGAGAGATAATATGGGGAAGGGGGATGCCTGGAGGAGATGTGTGGTATACATGAATGCATTTTATATGCTTGTGGGAAATCGTAGGTTATGAATAATGAGCAATTCCTAAGCAGTCTGTTGCAACTCCTTTATCTTTGATTCAATGAAGCAAAATAGAATGTCAGTGAGATTACCATTATTACAGAGATACCTTAAATCTGTTAGGCTCTGATTTCTTTAAGTAAATCATTTGAAAGTTTGGGCATTTTAACAATTACTCGAAACCAATTACTTTTAAAACACTTCTGACAATGTTGAGAGGTGCCAGCCTATATTATTCATAGATAGAAACTCATCACTGCCTTTCAGGTGGCTGCTGGAGGTGGGGTGCATACTACTGCATACATTCAGTTCTCCTCTTTATATATAATTGCTGACACATAAGAAGAAGTTTTTCTTCATTTATATATTTTTTGGTACATAAACCTGTGTGCACATATTCAAAGAGAGCTTCTCTAAATGTGTCAGGCACTATTCTTGGCAGTTGGGATACAAAATATAATAAAATACAAATTCCTGCCCTGGAGAGATTTGTGTCCTAGTGTGGAGAGATATATAAGGAGAATAAGCAAACTAAACCATCCCTTACATTTCGATAAGTATTAGAGAGAAAAAGTAAAGGGTGGAATAAGAAATATCCGGACTGGGAGATGTCGTAATTTAAAATAGAGTGGCAAGTAAAGGACTGAAAGAAAAGATGGCATTTGAGCACACACAGAGGGAGGAAGCCATGATGGGAAAGAATGTCCTAAGCACAGGAAACAACTGCAAAAACTGAGGTTGAGAGCTTGTGTGGAGTGTTTTTGGAACACTAAGCTGAGTGAGCAGTTTGTGAAGTCAGAGAGGTTATGAGGGGCGTCTTAAAGCTATTAAGGACTTGGGTTTTTACTTTGTTTTGGGAAGCCATGGGAGACTTTGAGCAGAGGGGTGGTATAATTTGACTTCCTTTTTAATAAGTTTACTTTGGCCTCTGTATTGGGAATAAACTCAAAGGAAAGCAAGGGCAGAAGCAAAAAAACCAGTCCTTGGTCTATGGCAATAATCCAAACAAGAGATGCTGTAGCTTGTAGTCGAGGTGGTAAATAGTCGGATTCTGGGTATGTTTTGAAGGAAGAGCCAACAGATTATTTGCAAAATGGAAATGGGACATAAAAGAAAGAGAAGAATTAAAAATGGGTTTGGATAAGGAAAGATGGAACTATTCATTGAAATGACCACGATTATGGGTGTGGCTGAGAGGGTTGGAAGTATATTTTAGTGGGATTCCTGTTGATTAATTCCTTTCTTGCTTTCAGATGAATAGGTAGATAAACAGAATAAAATTATGTTATTTTAGTGAAACTGTTCTAAAATATGTGCCTGGAGCAACTGAAGAACTGTGAATAACTTTTCCTACATTAAAAGTATTTATGGATCAGGAAGCATACCTGTGTTCTGATCCCGGTTCTATCTTCAACAAGAAAAGACTTTAAGCAAGTCATTTAACTTTGTTATACCTATTTCTTAATTGATAAAATGAAGAATTGAACAAGGTGAACTCTTCCAGTCCCTGTCTGGATTGAAATCCCAGCTGCACCTATTTCTGTATAATGGGAATAACAATAGTACCTACCTCATTGTTTATTATGAGTTCATGCCTGTAAAGCACTTAAAACAATGCCATGCACATTGTTAGTTAATAGTAGTATTACCTCTTCAAGCTGGAATCTTCAAGTATGTATCAAGTTTTTGCTAATATCGTCATAGGGTGTGTAAGACAGTGGGTAAAACTGGATGGCTAAGGAGAGCATCAAGTTAGGAGATTAAGTTTAAAGATGGAGAATACCCAGTTCAATATTACTACATTTAAAGAATTTATAAAAATATTGCTGTTACCTACCTGAGTAATGATTACTGAGCTAGATGGCACGCTTTAAAAATTGATTATGTATATATGTACGTACACACACACACACACGTCTGACAATTAAGTTTGAGAACTTGTTGCAATGATTTTGCTAACCTTTTTTGGTATCAGATAGATTACTCATTATGAATTTGTACCAACTGGACAAACAGTTAACCAAGTTTACTATTTGGAAGTGCTGAAAAGGTTGTGTGAAAAAGTTAGACAACCTGAACTTTTCACCAACAATTCATGGCTCTTGCATCACAACAATGCATCAGCTCACAGGGCACTGTCTATGAGGGAGTTTTTAGCCAGTAAACAAATAACTGTATTGGAACAGTTATTTCCTCCACACTCACCTGATCTGGTCCCCAATGACTTCTTTCTTTACCCAAAGATAAAGGAAATATTGAAAGGAAGACATGTTGATGACATTCAGAACATCAAGGATAATACGACGACAGCTCTGATGGCCATTCCAGAAAAAGAGTTCCAAAATTGCTTTGAAGGGTGTACTAGGCACTGGCATCAGTGTATAGCTTCCCAAATGGAATACTTTGAAGGTGACCATTGTGATACTCAGCAATGAGGTACGTAGCTCTTTTTCTAGGATGAGTTCATGAACTTAATTGTCTGACCTCATGTATATATCTATTTTGAAATAAATTGATTTCAGAGGAATGAAAGGAAACGTACACATTTCTAAATATAAGAACACTGAAAATGTCCAACCTTGAATAAACAGTTAACGAGATCTCAAATGCAATAGCCTTGGAAATAAGAAGATACTGGCAGGCAATGTGGAAATATACTCACGTATATACTCTTTTAGAGACAAAAAGCATGCTCTTCCACCCTCTTCGTTTTACAACAAATTAAGAAAATACAGTTTCGAAAAAGATAATGCATATGCTAAGATAAAAATGGAGGATACTGCCTAGGTTTTGATGTTTAAAACCACAGGCATGCAACAAAATAAGCCATTTCTTTAGTTTTAGATTCTTACGCTGATCAATCTCTTCCTCCAGCTTCCTATGCCTCAGAAAAATGGCCCAAAAGGAAAGTAAGATCCTTTTCTTTTTCCAATTAAATTACACAACCATTCAGAAGATGAATAATCTGGGACGTCCTAGAGGACTTTTTATTTATTTATTTATTTTTATGTATGTATGTATTTATTTATTTGTTTGTTTGTTTGAAAGAGAACAAGCAGTACTTTGCCACGGGCTCTTCAACCCAAAATCCAGCTAGGTCCTGAAGCTGGGTTTCTGAGCAGCCCCATCTGCTGGTCCTGTGCGTGTCTTACTTCCTTGGCCCCAAATCTCTTTCTCTCTCTCTCTGTGAGACCCGCACTTTCAGACTCTTTTGTACCCAATTACAACTAAAGCAAAACATAAAGCAGTTAGAAGAATCCAGGTAACCAAACTATAGCTCCCCAAAAACAGAAGGCAGGAAGCCTGCGGCACGCTTTGAGGGCCATGGGGGGGGGGGGATAAGAAGGGGCGGGGCTAGCGCGAGCTCCCCAGTGCGCTGTGCTGCTTCCGCCCCGCGTGGCCCCGCCCTCCGCGACACGACGGGCGGTCACGTGACGGCCGCGCGCGTCCCCGGCCGCTGCGGGTTCCGAGGCCGAGGAGAAAAGACTGCGAGGCCACCGCAGCTGTGGCCAGAGAGGTGGGAGACGGGGCGAAGCCCTCGCGGGGGGCAGGGTGGAAGTCAGCCAGCCACTCCAGGTTCCTAACTCGGGAAGAGGAGTGATGGCCCGCGGTGTCACCTCCTGCCACGACGCGCTCCGGGTCAGCCCTGCGTACTGGGCCTGAGAGGGGCGGCGGCGGGGTCAGGGGCCGGTACGTTGATGGACGCCCTTGGGCCTGTCCGACCGCGGATGTCCGCGCCGGGGCGGCATGGGATGGGGAGGCTCAGACCTTCCCGCCGCCCCCACTGTGGCTGTTGTCGCAGGCAAGAAGACTGCGACGGGCTCTGCGTTGCCGGCGACCGCCGCAGCCCCTGTCCTGGGCGACGGCTGGGAGCTGGTCACGGTCAGGGTGCGAGGCGGAGCAGCGGCCATTACTGCGCAGCCTCTTCCGCCGGGGTCCTCGTCGCTACCTTTGGTGGCAGCCAGATCCATCTCTTCTCCCCTCGGATGTGGTGTCAGGCCTCTGCCCGGGAACCTTCTGGCCTCAAGATTTAGGGGCGGCGATGGTTTGGGGGGTGGGGTATCCTGCTCCCTTGTTTCCCTTGTGGAGGCCCTAGTCGGGCCTTGGGTTAAAACGCATCCAGGGTGTACAGTCTCTACATTTTGTATTTTTCCGGAGTGTCTTTGGCTGCTGCTTTCTCTTCTCCCCTTCCCCCTGCTCAGTGTCTGGGTCTTTGCCTTATACGAAGAGTAGTTCCTCCACTTTGTCTCGGTTAAACCCTGCGCTGGGTATCCTAAGTTGTTTTGATGGTTATTAAAGCATCCCAACAATTACACTTTGAGCCTCCAAAACCTCAGTGCATCTTCAAGCCGAGGCCGTTGCTTTGTTCTTCGGGTTGTTGGATGCGGAGTTCTCTCGCTACCCCCCATCCCGTCTGAAAGAGCGGGTCTTCCATTGTTGTTGCTGTTTTATTTTCCATAGGCGTCTAGAGAAACGTTGCAAAATTGTTTTGAGTTTACACACACATTCTGGCAACTGGATTTTTCCCTGTTTTCATATATATTTTTATTTTCCCAAGTACCTTTTTAGTGAGTATTTATTTCTCAAGTTTCGATAGTACCAGCATTTATTTTGTTTAAGTAATATTTTTGTATTATTGAAACGAATTGAGGGGAGAAGACGCCAAGAAATGATAGAAAACGCTTTGTCTTTGTATGATTGACATTTCAGGCTCTTCCCCCACCCCCATGTGTTTACTACTTTGTAAATAGTATGTGAAAGTATAACATTGGCATTGAAAGCAGTATATAATTATAAAAGTTGGAAAACTTTAAAAAAAATGAATCTATATTTAGATTTTTAAAAGACTGTGGTATATAGGGCACATGAAGAAAATGACTGGCACACAACAGGATTTATGATACCGGCTTTGATGTTTTTGTGACCAGCAAATACTGTTTGTGATGAGTGCCTGGATGTTTTGAAAACATGAAAATAGGTCAGGTAAATCTCATTTTAAAGAGAAAATCGGAAGAGTGAAAGCCACTCTAGAAATAGATTTTGAATATGTTTGTTTTATCCGTGTATATCTTAAATTGGGCATTTTGTTAAGCCCCATTTTTTATTTCAAATTGGCCAATATAAGTTGTGGGCAAAATGAAACTAATGGTAGATATTTTTAGATTTTTTTGTTACTTACTGGTTGTTAACAAAATACTTGGTATTATCATCATCAGGAAAACTATATTTCCAAAGAGCTGGTCATTGGACAAGAGGGATACTCTTTGAGGAGACGTATCAACTGGTAAAATATTTTGTTTCAGTTTCCACCAACTTGAATTGTTAGAAGAATGGGGCAGATTTTTTTTTTTTACAGGATTGAAAAATGATTTCTTGACTTGGTAGAAGAAAAAGAGTATTAAATTTATTCACAGTATTAGTTTAGATAATATTATTTTATGTATTAGCCATTTACTAGCATGAAATGTCTGATACACTGTCAGTTGGATATTTTAATGCTTTTTTCCCCCCAGTGTTAGTAACAAGGTGCTGAGCCTCTTCCATTCTCTTGCCTGGCTTCTGATTGTTCCTAAGGAACCTGAGTTTGTGAAACAACTGCTGGATTAGGAACAATCTTTGTGGGTATGGAAACCACCTTACTAACATTTCACTGCTTACATGTGGACTACTTAGTGTTTATTACCTTTTGGGTTAATTAAAACAAAACCTGTTGTTAGATGCCTGTTAATTAAAATATTTAGAATTGAGAATTACAGAAGTATAGAATAGGGTGAAATAACTAAGACATGGGTGGGAGTTATGACTTGACCAAGGTCACACAGATCATTAGCAGCAGAGCCTTTCTTATTTACAAGATGATTGCAGACTATGAAACTTCTGTTTGATATGCTTAAAAGATAACAGTTCACATTCACATTTCATATTTTGTTAAACTAAAATGCAAAGCCCACATTTTTGGAGGGAAAATGTAAAGGTTGAATGCTTGAGTGTGAAGATAATGAAGGCCATAGATTGCCATCCAGTAATGTCTTTTAAGGGAAGTGCTTGCTATACAGTATGGGGAATAATTATTTAAAATAAAGTATTGGACCCCATTTAGTTGAAATGAGTTTTTACGGAAGGCTTTTGTTTAACGGCATGAGAAGGAAAGCTAAAAATGGAAACATTAGGGCATTTAGTTACATCTCTCAATTTGGGATTCTCTTTTAAGAAATAAATACTAAAATGTACCTGCGAAATTACAGCCAATCTCTCTTCCTTCTTTTACCAGTCGTTGCTTTTATTTTGGGGGATGTTTATATACCAAAAGTTGTAAGGTTTGAAGTATCTTTGTTTTCTGTTTCTGATAGCTTTTATGTAGAACATTTCCTGTTTTGTGTATTTTGCATAAATAAAGAGTAAAAACTACTTTATTAAACATTAGCTGTTAGTAATTGGAACAATACAGGAAGTCTTCAAATCTCTCAAATTTGATATTTTAACTGTTATATACTTACCTTTTTCTTAATTGATTCTTTAAAAAATATATTTATTTGAATCTATGTGGGGGAAAAAAACAAAAAAAAAACCTTGTTTTTCACCTTGTGACAGACTTGAAAAGTAGAATTGTAATTAATACTAGATATTTTTAGAGAAAGTAACAGTATTACAAACAATAGGAGTGTGAGTTTGTTGAGCGGTCACAAATTATAAATAGTACAATATTACTTAATTTTCACTTATACTTAAATTGATTGAGTGGGTAAATGATTTAAATTTACTGATAATCTCTAAACTCTTTCATGTATTTCTAAATTTGGTCTCTTCTTTTTCTTCAGAATTGTTAAGGGAGAGAAATATCTAATTTAGTTTCAAATCTTGACTCTTTTTGTTTCTTTTGTTACCTTTCTAATAGTTTATTTCTGTATAAATTTGCACCTAAAGAGGGAAACTTAACCCACCAATTGGTATTTGCATGTCAAGATATTGTGTAAATTTTACTGTAGTGATTCATAAATTGTATTGAGTTTGGTGTATAATTTACAAATCATTCATTGCAGCAGGAATTATGTATGTTTGAATTATTTATGTTTGCCAAATTAATTCTGGCCTGTAGTTAGAATTACAGTATTCTATTTTTGGTTGAAAGTAAAAGCCTCTCCCTCCCTCCATTAAAAAAAAAACAAAAAAAAAACGTTGGTTTCAAATGTAGACGTTTACTGAGGACTACTTCACATACTTGTCCTGAATATTACATGCCATTCCCTGTGTTGTACCCATTTGATATTGTAATTCTCAGAGATTATAGTTAATGGGATCAGTTAGCAGAATTGGGACCACCTAAACCTGTCAATTTTGATCACAACAGAATATGCAAGGTATGGGAAAAGTAACATGAAGTTCATTTTCTTTATTCAAAGAGTCTTGTTATAAATTGCCATTTTTATGTTAAAAAATAGTTTTTAATATGCAAGACATTCTAAACCTGTACTACCCAGTATGGTAGCCAATAACCACAGGGAGCTATTGAGCACTTTGTATGTGGCTAATCTGAACTGAGTTGAGCTATAAGTGTAAAACACTCACCGGAATTAAAAGAGTATACACACACATATAAAAAATGTAAAATATCACAATAATTTCTTTATGTTGAATACATGTGGAAATGGTAATGTTTTGAAAATATTAGGTTAAATAAAATATATTTTTAAAATTAATTTTACCTGTTTCTTTTTATTGTTTATAATGTGGCTAATAGAACATTTGAATTTATATATGTGGCTTACATCATATTTCTATTAGATATTGCTGTTCTAGACCTTTTCTCTGAGATACAGTACATTGAAGAAAAGATTTTTTTTTAAAGATGCTTGAGCTTGAATCCCATCACCCAATATTGATAGCTTTGTGATTTTGGGTTAAATCCTTGTGGGCTTGGGTATCCTCATTTCTTGGGTTGTCGGAAAAGTCATGACGTATTTTTTCTGTTTTTCGTTGCAAAAATGCATCATGACTTTTCTGACAACCCAATATAAAACAAGTGTAGCCATATTTCACAGGGTTGTTTTGAGGATTCAGTGATATGGGTCTACCAGTGTTTTCTGAACTTGAATATGCATATGAATCACCTGAGGATCTGATTGTATAGGTATGGAGTGGGCTCCAGATTTTTCATTTGTAAGGAGCTGCAGGTAATGCTGATATTGCTGGTTGGGGATCAGTTTGCATAGCTAGGGTCAAGAATACCAAATAGGTTTTAGTTCATTTTCCTTCACCCAACCATTTTTAATCCATTTAGAGTCTACTTTGAAAATTATCCATGGGATATAGAAATTGGAAAAGTCACTGTAGTTTGCAGAATTTACTAAAATCGGTTTTATTCTTGGATCTTTATCTGCATTGTGGAGAATTCATGGCCAGTGAACAACAGCTGGGTAAATCATATGCTTATCAAAAGATACAAAGGTGAATCTTACGTGTATATTTGTAAATATTAACTCCCTCAGTTAGAATTTAAGGTATTTAAAGAAAGGATTAGAACTTACATATCTTTATATCTTTTGTGGCTGGGTGCCTTGTTTACAATTAGAAAAATGTTTTTATGTGAGTAAATTTAGTTTTTCTTTATTTTGTTTCAACAGTTATTTTAAGAAGCTAGCTTTTCATTCATCCAAGAAATGTCAGTTTGAGTCAACAACGCTTATTATTGGCAGTGTGCTAGCCACTTAGAGGTATAAAAACAGTCCCTATCTTCAGGGGGCTCATGGTTTAATAGAAAAACGTATAAAATACAGGGGAGGGAACAATTTTTCTGTAATGGAGAAAGTGGCAGTACATTCATGAGCTGTAAAAGAGATAGACTACCAGACAGGACGAAATACAGAACTACAAAGGGAAGTTTGGAGAACTGAGCAATGTGGTATAACTAGAATATTAATCTGGGAGGTTGTGGGAGATAGATAATACTAGAGAGTTATTTAAGTTCCAGATCATTAAGGCCTTTGAATGTGGTCCTAAGGAACTTTGCCTTTATTTTACAGGTTAGAAAGCCAATATAGAGTATATCAGTCACGCTTAGTGAATAAATTTGAGGGGTGACACTGAAGCAAGATAATCAGGCTGTATATACTCTAGGTTACAAATGATATATGTCTACACCAGGGCACTAGTGATGGCAAGAGAGCAGAGGATAGATTCCAAAGGAATTAGGGATAAAAGTTGAGAGAATTGGTGTGGTTGTTTGGAGAGGCTGATGAAAAAAAGAATTTTCTGTTTACTCCATCAGCACTCATTTGTTAAGGTATGGAAGTTGAGATGTCATTGTAAGATGCAGAGAAGGGGAGTTTGTGGAGTGTGTGTAGATGAAAGACATAGGAGGGAGCCAAGGATTCTGTTAAAGAAGTTAAAATGGTTGGCTCCAGATTGGGAAGGAAAGGAAATCAGATTGGGAACTGGATAAAGGAAAAGAGGTGGCCAAGACTCTCGAGGTCCCCATAAAATTAGAGCAGGTATGGGAATGAGTGAGTAAATGAGCTGGAAGGACCAGAACTTGTGACCTGAGAGTGAATTAAGCTTTTCGAGAGGCACCAGTTTTAGGTGGCATCTCGTCCAAAAGTGGCTGTCATATTTTGTTGCTGGGGATGGGGGGAAGTCATTGAATTTAGGAATTGAAAACTGAGGATGGTGTTTCTCAAAATGTATTCTAAGGACTGTCTGCATCAATATCATTTGAAGTGAGATTCCTGGGCTTAAGCCCATGTCTATTTGCCTAGAATTTCTAGGGTTAGGGCCTGAGAATGCATACGTATGTCTAACAAGCAGTCTCAGTGGGGCAAGTTTAAGAACCTCTGAATTGGGTGTTGGATGGTTCATTCTTAAGGATATTTCAAGAGGTTCATGGTGATGTGTTAGGAGTTAGGATAAAGAGGATGGCTAATAGTGGGAAGATTTAAGTCAGCGCCTTAAAGGATAAGAGAAAACAGCTGTAGAGGATTAGAGACTTCAAAGAATAAGTGCTTTGTTAAGAGTAATGATGTTAGAATAGTAGAATGTTTCCTCCTGTGCTGTGTGTGAAAATGGGGAGTTTTTGTTTTGAGTGAGCTGCAGGAGGGAAGTGAAGAGAGTCTCCTGTGGTGCCATTGAAGATGGAGGCATTTAGAGGGTAAAGTGAAAGGGTTGGGGGTGGGGGGAGTCAGGATAGTGCATTCCATATCTGTAAAGACTCGTTCTAAAGTCAGAGTAAAACAAAAGTTACTTAGAAATCCTTTTTAGTCAGTTACTTTGAAAGTTCCCTGGTTTTCAAGCAGATTATTATTCTGTTAAGCATTTGGTAGGATAAGCTGACTTGTCTTTTAAGGCCATATATCATATTAAAAGTAATGTCATTATCTTTAAACACTAAAATCCCAGGGATTTTGCTGAGATCGATACCCACCCTATAAGAGGCACATGGAACTGAAAGGAGATTCAAGTTTCTCGTCTATTCGGGTTACTGTGGGGCCCAGCATCTCCTTAGTCGTCATGTGTGCTTGATTCTAAGCTCTATATAATACAGTGCTTTCTGCAGTGGGCAGTTTTTTAAGGAGATATAAAATGATAAGAAAGGATTAATGACTGAGATGATGTTTTGTCTGGTGCCTCTGGATTCCCTGCACAAGAGGCGTCTTAAGCTTGGCTTAATGGTTGTGAACTTGGAGATACATATATATTGGAGATACATATATACAGTAGGAGGTCCTAGTTAACGTGATGACCTTGTCTTTGCACACTACCTACTTGTAGGAAGGCAATGGCTGTAGAATACATTGCATGGGGGCTATTTTGTCTATATATAACTTGTTTCACTTAAAATAATTTTTGATTGCAAAATATAAATAATGTGAAGTTGACCATTTTAACAGTTTTTAAGTGTACAATTCACTGTCATTAATTGCATTTACAATGTTGTGCACCCATCACCACTATGTATTTCCACAAAGTTTTCATCACCTCAAACAGAAACTCTGTACTCATTAAACAGTAACTATGTACCTCTCCCGCTAGCCCCTTGTAACCTCCAATGTACTTTCTGTCCCTGAAATTGCCTACTTTCAATATTTCATATAAGTGGGGTCATACATTTGTCTTTTTTGTGTCTGGTTTATTTCACTTAGCATAAAGTTTTCAAGGTTCATCCATGTTGTAGCATGTTTTGGAACTTCATTTCTTTTTATGGCGGCCAAATAATATTCTGTTGTATTTATGTACCACTTTTGGTTTACCCGTTTTTCTGTTGATGGGCACTTGGGTTGTGTCTACCTTTTGACTTTGGTGAATAATTCTTCAATGAAAATAGGTGTTCAAGTATCTATTTGAGCCCCTGTTTTTAATTACTTTGGGTATATACCTGGATTGGAATTGCTGGATTATGGAGTAACGCTATGTTTAACTTTTTTGAGGAACCACCAAACTGTTTTCCACAATGTCTGCACTGTTTTTCATTCCCACCAACAGTGTACTAGGGTTCCAGTTTTTCTACACCTTCACCAAATGCATATTTTGTTTTCTGTTTGTTTAAATTATAGCTATCTATTAGATGTGAAATGTCATGTAATCATGGTTTTCACTTATATTTCCCTAATGATTAATGTTGAGCATATTTTCGTGTACTTATTGGCCATTTCTAAAGTTTTGAGGAAATGTCTGTTCAAGTCTTTCGCCCATTTTTTAAATTGGGCTTTTTTGTCTTTTTGTTGAGTTGTAGGAGTTCTTCATATATTCTGGATATTAAGCCCTTTTCAGATACATGATTTATAAAGATCCTGTCCCATTCTGTAGGTTGTTTTTTTACTTGCTTAACAATGTCCTTTGATGCACACATTTTAATTTTGACGAAGTCCAGCTTATCTTTTTTTTTTCTTTTTTTTTTAAATTTTGTTGCTCATACTGTTGGTGTCACATCTAGGAATCCGTTGCCAAATCCTTTGCCAAAAGATTATGGAGATTTACCTCTATGTTTTCTTCTAAGAGTTGTAAGGTTTTACCTCTTATGTTAGGATTGTTGATCCATTTTAAGTTAATTTTGTATATGGTGCGAAGTAGGGGTCTGATTTCATTCTTTTACACATGGAAGTTCAGTTGTTCCAGCATTTGTTGAAGGGACTGTTCTTTGCCCATTAAATGGATTTAGAACCCTTTTTGAAAATCAGTTGGACATAAATGTATGGGTTTATTTCTGGACTCTCTTATTGTGTATTTGTCTATTGTTAATGCCAGTACAACATTGTCTTGATTACTCTAGCTTTGTAGTAAGTTTAAAATCAGGACGTTTTTTGAGTTCTCCAACTTTACTCTTCTTTTTTAAGATTGTTTTGGCTGTTTGGGGCCCTTCACAGTTTCATATAAATTTGAGGATTGACTGTTCCATTTCTATAAAAAAGGCTTGGAATTTTGATATGAATTATGTTGAATTTGTAGAGCACCTTGTGTAGTGTTGTCATCTTTATAGTCTTCCAATCCATGAACACTAGTTGTCTTTCCATTTATTTAGCTCTTGAATTTCTTTTAGCAATGTTTTATAGTTTTCAGTGTACAAGTCTTTCACCTCCTTAGTTACATTGATTCCTACATATTGTCTTAGATGCTATTATAAACGAAGTTGCTTTCTTGATTTCCTTTTCGGATTGTTGACTGGTAGATATAGAAATACAGCTGATATTTTTGTGCACTGAACTTACTACCTGCAACTTCGCTGAATTTGTTCACTAGCTCTAGTAGCTTTCTTGGAGATTCTTTGGGATTTTTTTTATAGAGAGAATACAGATAGTTTTATAATCTCTGTAAATAGAGATAGTTTAACTTCGTTCTTACCAATTTGTATGCCTTTCATATCCTCTTCAAGTCTAAATGTTTTGGCTAGAACTCCAGTGCAGTATTGAATAGCAGTGGTGAAAGCAGGCATCTTTGTCTTGAAATTTTTTTACTTGTAAGATAAAATTTGCCACTGAATTTTGTTAAATGAAAGGATCATACATAATTGACTAATTTTGTTCTTAATTTGTCTTTAGAGAAGTTGATGTTGAATTTTTTTCGTTTGCAGCACAGGATGAACCAGCAGTGAAAGAGAAATTACTGCAAACTGGCTTGCTGCTGGTGAAGATGATGTTTTATTTTTGTGACAAGCATCTGTGGGATTTGGAATAGAAATGTAAGTATGGCATCATGATTTTTCCAAAGCTGCAGTACATTAAGTAGACTGGTCTAAAATGCAATAAATCAAATATCTGTCATATTTCTAATTATACAAAATGAGCATTTTGTATTGATTTTTAGACATTTTATTATCAATTTTATTCACATTAAATTATTGTTAATGTAGATTTCCAAAAATCTCCTCCTAGGGAAAAATCTCTATAAAAAATGAAACTGGATACAGCAAATTTGCTCAGAGAAGGCTAAAAGACTGGAAAGATGTCCAGTTTTTTTCTAGGTTCTACTTTCTCTTTACATAATAACTTACTTAAATAATCAAGCTAGGTAGACAGTATTGGCTTTTATAAATAAGACGTACTTATAAGTTATAAAACACTAGTTGTTAAAAACTTAGATCACTAAATTGAATTGATTTTTTTAAATGAATTTTTTTAAACATTTGTACATTATTTCAATTCATACTGAATTCACTCTAGTCCCCAGTTTTATTAGTTGTCTTCCTCTCATTCGGTCTTTATGAAATATGCTATAAAATGTTACGCTACCTTGATCTAACCCATATTAAACTTCATTCTATTCTGGATGAAACATTTTCAGACAGTAAACATCAGATTTCCGTCTTTCAAGTTAATATGAGCGTTGTCCAACTTGATGTCACCCATGAAAAAGGCAGTGAACATTTTACTGCCTTTTACAGTCTTGGTGGTTACAGTGTTTTAAAATACTGGACAAAAGAATGACCCTTGTAGATACTATTTCACTTGTTCTCCCAGTTTGATATATAATTATTGCTATCCACTTTTCTAACATCATGTTTTCATTATATACTCTCATTAAAACTATGACAATATCATTCTTAGTGTTGAGCATTTGATAAAAAATGAAACCTATAAGCATTTTTCTTTATAATTGGGCCAAATATGTCTTTTATTTAAACCTATTCATGTTACCTCTGTCTATCATATGTTATATCTATCTAGCTATCAGTCAATCAGTCATCTATCTTTAATCCTGTAGGTCAGATTGTCTAGGTGCTGGCCATCAAGGAACTAGACTGTGGTCTAGTAAGTAAGACAGATACGTAATTAATAACTAAACAGTGGAAGAAATGCCATGTTCAGGTAGCAATAAATACTTTTGGGACTGAAAGGATTTGTTCCATATGAAGGATTCAGAATTAACAGAAGAACTTTTGGCTTGGTCTTAAAGAATGAATAGAACTTTAACAATCTGAGAAAATAAAGAAATATTTTTCAAGCCAAGAGAATGAGAAGGGACATAGCTATTTAAACATCAAGGTATCTTGGGGGAGTCAGGAAGCGACCCTAAGTGGGAAAGTGGGGTGGGAGAAAGGCTTTAAACTCACTAAAGGAACGAGGGTTTGGTCAGAGCCTGCTTACTGTCACGTTCTTACCTGGGTACTTTACTGGGATTATTGATTTTAATCACTGTGAAGGATGGTGGTAGCTTCATTTACTGATGATGAAAGAGAATTAAGAGTGATGAAGTTGTTTGTCAGTGTTTATCAGATTTCTCTGAGAATAATCCCCTGGGACACTCATTAAACAAAACACAGGTTTTTAGACTAACCCAGATACATCTAAATTTCCAAGGTAGAACACACCAGCTAATTCTTACCTTTAAAGAAGTTTGGGAAGTGCTGTTTTGGGTAAAAGAATAAATGTAGAGCTAGGATTTTAACTAAGTCTGTTTTACTCTAAGTGCTGTATCAGTGTACTTGAAAGCCAATGCTTAGGAATTTGGATTAGATTATATAGACAGTAGAAAACTATTGAAGATGGAGTCTAGAGAAGACTAATTGGATATGATCGAACTGAGAAAAGATGAAAGGGAGAAAGGACTGAAGTCAGGGAGGCCACTTGGGAGGTAAGTATTTTGTACAAGTGTGTCCAAGAGGCCAGATTTAGGGTCACAGGCTTTGGGAAAGAGGGGGATACATTCTAAAGAAGTTTCTGTCATAGGGAAGAGAAGTGGCCAAGAAATAAGGGAGCAATGAGGATGGTTCCCAATTTTATCTAAGATAGAGCTCAAAGGAAGAAGATACAGGTTTAAGGGAGCAGATAATTTTGTTTTTAGCCATGTTGATTTCAAGTGCCTTGAAAATATTGAAGTGGACTTTTTGAATACAGAAGTGAAATTATAAGTCTTAAGTGGAATGGTTCTGAATGTTATGTCTTGGGAATCGTTTAGATACATATAAGTTTGAAATACTCAGTAGATTGTCTAGGTGTAGAATGTAGTGTGAAAATAAGGCCACCCACAAAGCCTCTGTGAGGAGTACCTGTACTTAAGAGAAGCTAGTGAAGATAGAAAACAACAACAACAGAGGATTTGGACAGAGCACAATCATGAAAATGGAGAGCATAAAGTTTTAGAAAAAGAATCAGTGGTTAGTGATATTATTCAGTGCAGTGGGATCAAATAGATGCAGACTGAAAGAGGCCATTATTAGACTTAGTATATTAGTTTACTTTGAAATTTAGGGATAGAGAATATTCAAAATGTTGGTGGAACTGGGGTGGTACTAACACCAGAAATTGAGGGGTTAGCTTGGAAAAGAACTAGCTGTACCCCATCCTGAGCCAAGAGGAATAATGATAAGGTAAAGTGAAAATAAAAATAAATTTTGAGGATTCATTTTTATCTAATTTCTTAATGATAAGGGAGTCCAGGATTTCTCTTAACTAAGAGGTTAGAAGAGCTTTTTAACAGCCTTTGGGGAACTAGGGAAAATAAGATGTCTTAGCTGAGTAAAAAGTTATTGATAGCAAGCTTGATGGTCTCTGGGAAATCAAAACAGCTTAGCAGTTAATGGTGCTCACAATTTATGTACCATACATTTCACGATAGAAATGGAAATTTTCACGAGTTGAACAGTAACTTTTATAAGTCCTCTCCTTGCTTGACCCTTCTTTTTTGCAAATGTCTCCCCTCGTGGCTTTTGGTATTGGTTTCTCTCTATTCCTCATCCCTCTCTGACCATTCCTTACATCCTTTACAGTCTGTTTTTGCCTTACTTACAAATGCTGGAATCATCCAAGGTTCTGTGGTTGACTCTTTTTGTCTGCTCTCTCTACAGGTTTAATTTGGGCATTCATCCATTTTCATGTCTCTAAGAACCATCTTTGTACAGGTGACTCATCAGATTTCTATTAGCTTAGATTTCTTTGAAGTACCAATCTAGTAAATTCAGCTGTCATCTACCTATCTTCATCTGGTGACTTGATTATGTCTGAGACAGAACTCACCTCCAATTCTGAAACTTCAAGGATAGTACCACCATCCATCAGTAACCAAATGCTTTTATTTATGTTTCCTTAGTATTTGTTATATTCCATTGTTGGAACCCTATAGCACCCTCTCTCCCATTATCTTGTACCTAGATTACTATAAATCTTAGTTTCCTCTTTACCCCATGCCACTAAGTCTTCCTCCAAACTGCTGTCCAAATGATCTTGATAAATTACTAAACTGACTCACTTCCCAACGTAAAACCCTTCAGTGAATTCCTATTATCTCCTTAGTGGTTCTGTGTGGACCACTTCATAGAGATTCTTGAACCCCTTGGAGTTATATGTAAGATTTCCTGAAATTCTTAATAAAGGCTGTGATCTAAAAATGTTTAAGAACCATTGTTATTTAGAATAAGTTTTTAAACTCATTAGGAGCATAATGTACAAGGTCTTTGTAGCATTTCTTGCGTAGTACTTTTCATCCATTCAGAATGTGTTTATCCCTTCCCTGCTAGTTACCATTCCTTCCTTGTGCTCCCTGGTATCTGTTATGCCTATCATAAGACCTGTAAGTAATGCACATGTTCATTAACTTTCTGCCCCTACACTTGGGTGGCAAGTAGTAGTATGCATCTTCCTCATGCCATGGGACTTGCAGATGCTTAAATACCTTCTCTTTTCAACTTGAAAGGGAATTTCAATGACAACTAATTTCTTTGACCTAAATTGAAAAGGATGAAAGAATATAGGTCTTGTTCTCCCATTCTACAGCTAATTTTAGTTCTTTATATTACCAAAATATGTATAAAATATCCTAAGACAAATGTAGCATTAGGACCTGATAAATTAAAACTTGATAGCCAGTCCATTAAAACTTTTCAGAGTTGTTCTTATATTGAGATTGATCTGTATGTAGCTTTTGCCAGTAAATAATGAGAAGCTAAATTCAGTTAGCAAGTGTTTATTATACACTGTGTGGTGACATGTATTTGATACTGTAGAAGAGGCTTTCAAATACAGTTTTATGCTTTCAATTGATTGTACATTGCAATAATTTTGAGTCACAACATTGTTTCCATTTTACTGTTCAGAAAAATGAATTCCCAGAAGCATGATGTGAGTGTGTGATTTTTTATTTTTTTTTAAAGCCTCTTACAGGTACATTGGGAGCTGCTTTGTAGTATTTGGCAGAATTGAAATTAATGTACATAGACTGTTAACACAGTGTGAGGATACCTGGGGCAGACAAAAGTATTCTGAATCTTTTGCCAAATAACAAATGAAATATGTGGTACTCTGTCTCTTGCTGTTTTGGGAAGTACTAAGATTTTGTTTGCTTTTAAGAAATACATGAGTTATTGAGAGCCAAAATGTGGTTCGCACAGCCAATTCTTTTTAGGGGAAATTGCTGGAGGACAATTAATTGACCCTCAGTTGAGATACATGTGCTTTTACTTATAACTTAGGTTAAGTTACAAGATCTTTGAAGGCAAGAGTTTATCTCAGAATACTTTGAGGCTCCTATAGTGCCTATCACATATTTGGTTGACTTAGAACTCACCAAGAGGTTAGGAAAAAGTTGTATTTTACTAATTCCTATAACCTAGTTTTTGGTAAAAGAGTTGTCTGGAGATGTATTTAAAGGTTGGGGGGAAAAAGTTTGAAAATTAAGCATTTCATAATTATCAGTTCTTTTCATTGAGACTGTGCTGCTTCCTTTTCTAGATAAATGCAGTCTTTTCAAAAACAATATCATTTTGAACCTTGCCTATCGAGGAACCAAGAACACAGAAAAAGCTGTAAGAGAATGGCTTGTTTGATTGGATGTGCTGTGATAAAAGCCTTAAGAATATTGTTTTTCAAGTTTTGATGAGCGTTAACATTCTTATTCACTACCCTTTATGTAACCACTGGAGAGTGCTTGATCTTAGAAAAAAGCAAAGATCCTTAAGATGATTAAATTCTAAATATTCTGCATTTAAAATGGCACAATCAACTGGTACGGAAATATTACTTATCACTGCTCCACTCTTTCTGTTATTTTCTTCCCTTTTAAAATATCTCTGGTTTCCTGTTAGTGTGGGATAAAATCAGATCAAATGTTTCTTCTTCAGGGCAATGAGGCTTTCATGATTCGGTTGCTGATTACCATACAGCTTTATCTCCTGCTGTTCCATTGCTCATTTGTCTCTGCCCTGAATTTCTTCTAGCTTCCTGCACCACAGACTTACCTGTATCCATCCTGTCATCTCTCTCTTGTCATTATTATTTTTAATAAGTATCTTAACACATTTTGTTACAGCAGAAATCAGGCCATATTGTGATTATCTGCTTGCTTGCATGTATATTTCCTAATTTTATAGATCTGTGTCTTATCTTTAGATCCATCAATATTCAGTATTGTGCATGGACCATAGTAGTTGTTTAAAATGTTTATCTGAATCAATAAGGTGGAAGTTACAAATTTTATGCCAGTATTTAAGCTCCATGCATCCAGTTTGACAAATCTTGTCTTTTTCCTCTCTCTTTCCTCTTCAGGGCAACTTCGATATTATGGCATTTTCTCCCTTGGTCTTACATGATTGTAACATGTGGAGCTTTAGTGATTACAAAGCATTTGTTTTTGTTTTTTTAGCTAGTCTCACCTAAGTTTTATAAACTCTGATTTGCAAGTAAGGAAATTTAGAGAAAGGGTTTAACTGAGTGCTTAAGAGTATACAAGTAATTAGGGAGGATTAGCACTCAGTCTTTAGATTTGTCTGGCATTGGTTTCCTTGTGTAACACCTGCCTTAATTCAAGTTACCCTTTCTCCTTTTGCCATCTGCAGATTTTCATTATATATAATAGCTTTCAATATGCTGCTTTAGGACTGATCTTTAAGTGCACTGACAGAATTTTTAGACATTCCCAAGGTAAGTATCAGTAAATGCTTAAAAAAAAATGTTTACCAGACAGCTGGTTTAACTTAATGTTATTTAAAATAAAGCCCCCCGAATCTATTTTATGATATATTCTTCTTTGGAAAAACATTCATTTTCTTAGCAAATATTTGAGTATGTCTATCTGCCAGCTCCTGTATGGGAATACAGACAAGAGGCAGAGGTGAGGTGACTTGTTCCCTGCCCCTATGAAACCCACCTGCCTATGGGAAAGACTGATGACATCAACAAGATAATCACAAATAAGTGTAACATTGCAATTTTGATAAGAACTATGAATGAGAAGGGCATGATAGTAACAAGTTAAAAAAATAGGGTGGTTTCACCTAGTTATGGAGACGTTATCAAGAGGGATATGAGATGGGTAGTAACCTGCCCATGGGGGGCATGGGAGACAGAAACTGGGGCAGTGTTCTATATAGAGAAAACCTATTATTAAAAAGAGTAGCCAGTGCGGCTGGAAGCCTGATCAAGGGCAAGTCTGATGTGAGACAAGGCTGGTGTGGGAGGCGGAGGCCAGACCTTGCTGTATAGATCCTGGTCTTTATCCTAAAATCAACTTTTTAAGCCAGGGGTGTGGTTAGACCAATTAAAAGGCATTACAGTAATTAAATAGTGTGCTTAGTTAGGGAAGGGTAGAGATGGATAGTAGATGATTCAGGAGATCTTAGGAGAGAAAATTGATAAGACTTGCTCCTGTCTGGAATGGGGGAAGCATAGGAGAAAGGACAGTTTCAGTGATGGATTTCTGGCTTGAAAGACAGGTGGATAGTGGTGTCATGTGGAGGTGGGCTGTAAGGGAGTAAATAAAGAGGAAACAGATCATGAGTTCAGTTTTTGTGTCTGTAAGATATCCAAGAAGAGATCTAAAATAGGCAATTAGAAACATAGGCCTAGGGCTGAAAGGAGAGACCTGGGCTGGCCATGTCAATTTGTGAGTTGTGTATATATGTAACACACAAAACCACGAGTATAGATGAAATCCTGTTTAAAGAGTACAGCAAGAGGAGCATGTGGTTTAGGAAAAGGCCACAACAAAAAGAGGCCATTAGAAGACAGTGTTACACAGAGAGGGAATGAAATGACTGGTTTAACCAGTGTTTTTAGATACACCGCAGGGTTAGGGAACTTTTGTGATTTCAGCTTTAGTCTTAATTTCCTATGGTCTACTTGTCAAGTACCAAGTTTATTAATATTTGGTAATATTTGCAAAATTTTCACTTACTAATATCCTAAAGGCTACAACGTTGTGTTTCTGTAATTATATATAATCTGAATTACTTTTAGCTGTTTTCTGTTTCTCTATATTCCAGCTGATTATCAGTCTAGAATGGACTGTACATTTTTAAATCTTTGCATTAGTTCTATCTTACAAAGTCCCTGACTGATAGAAATGGTATATTTATTTAAAGTCTACATCTTAGTTGTATTTTTTGTATTTTTGGCTTAACATTTGTATGCCTCATTGCCTCCCACAAGTAAAAATTAGTAACATGCAAACCAAAAAGGTTTTTCTACACAAGTTAGTTTTCTCCTGTTTTCATTTTTGCATCTCCATTGTCTAGTATGTGGCTTGCATATAATAGATGCTTAATAAGTGTTTTTTGAATTGTTGCAGTAAGACGAGAGTTACAACACGATTTTAATATACCTATTTTCTTTCATTTTCTTAGGATGGCTAGCTGTGGTGAAATTGATCATTCAATAAACATGCTTCCCACGAACAGGAAAGCGAATGAGCCCTGTTCTAATACTG
>NW_017731690.1:1104451-1121162 GCF_001890085.2 Hipposideros armiger
TAAATAGACAAAAACTATTTAATAGTAAAGTTACTTAAAAGGAAATGTAAAGAAAACATGTAATAACTTATGTTTCAGAGTCTTGTCTGTAACACACTTCATGGTTCCCCAGACTTTGCTGTCTAGTTTTTGTAGTTTGAGGTTTCTCTTGACCCGCAGTTTTCTTTTTGATTACAAAATTTATAATTTAATAAATACTAGAGTTTATCAAAAATATTTGTCTCTTGTTTGAGTCTGGAAAGGGGATGGAAACATTCTATTTATGGCCAAAGGTCACTAAAAGCTGGTGGTATTCAGCTTAAAGCAGTCACCTGCTCAGAGAAGTAATATTCCTTCATAAAGAGAATAAAAAGACTCTATAGGAGATGTGCATGGAATAAACATGTACAGAAATAAACCTAAAACCTGTGAGACAGATTTCTTAAGGAACTGATAATAGAGACTATATATTCAAGATTTTCCTTGCCAGTCTTCGTTAGTTCTCTAACGTTAGTCTGAATTAAATTAAATGGTAGGCTTATTTATAAACAGTATTAGTAGACACAGATTCACTTTACACAAAATGTGGTAAGATCTTTGGCAAGGTAGGAAGGGATGGGTTAATTTGGTCATCCAGAATTTGGTTCTGAAAAAAAGTAATGTGACTTTGGCTTACTATATTTTCCTAACTCAAAATGGTAGGATCATATTGATGAAGCATATGTAAGTTATTTTAATGATTTTCAAATGTGAATGGAATTTTACAAATAGCAAATAAAAATTCACTGCTTTGAAATTTTACCTCTTTGATAGGTTAGAATTGGAACTTAATTCTTTGACTTATGTTTTTTATAGTCTGTTACTCAGATAATCATAATAAAAGTTTGAGTTGTACATTTTTTTACATTTACTTTTCAAAGACAGCTAGTTGTAAAAGAAGGCTAGTTACTTGTCAGAAAAAAATAGAAATCTGATGTAAAATACAAATGCTACAGAATGCTTCCTGCATCCCTTTGAAGTCTTAGACAGCTTCGATCTAAAGTTAATTTACTACATAAACAGTAATTGTTACTAGTTTGGAAATTCCAGGGTACACAAATGAATGGCTAATTTTTTTGTCAGTAGATAGACTTTCCACATGGTGGCTATCATTGCTGAGCTGATAATTTAAAATAGAAAACTAATTATTATATCAAATAAGGCTCCAAATTTGTAGGGGAGTAGAGTGGGGAGCATCTTTATTTTTAAAAAGGCCATTTCCCCACGACATCTTCACTCCACTGCTTAGAGTAGAAGGAAATGATCGATCGTAACTTTTCCTCATCTCCACTTTTGTTCTTTAACTGCAAGTTTCATTATTTATTTATTTATTTTTGTAAATTATTTCCAGGTAAGACAGAACAAAGACTCAAGAAAAATAAACCCAGAAATAGGTTTTGTGTAGAAGTTTTTCCTTTTTAAAAACTGGTCTTTGGTTATTAGGCTAAAAACTAGTATGGGAATTTGGGAATTGGTAGTAATTTTTAAGCCAAAAGTATTGTATATTTTAGCCAAATATTCCACATTTACTTAGTAAATGCCCAAATATAGTAGTCGTCCCCCCCCCCTTATTTTTGGTTTAATTTTCTGAGGTTTTAGTTACCTACAGTTAACTGCAGTCTGACAATATTAAATGGAAAATTCCATAAATCATGTTTTTAAATTGCATGCATTCTTAGTAGCATAATGAAATCTCACATTATCCTGCTCCTGCCTGGGACATGAATTCCTGTCTAGCCGTAGCTGCACTGTATACACAACTCCTCCCTTAGTCACTTAGCCGGCTCAGTTATCAGACTGTCACAGTACCCCGGTGCTTGTGTTCAAGTCATCCTTATTATACTTAATGGCCCCAAAGCGCAAGAGGAGTGATGCTGGCAATTTGGATATGCCAAAGAGAAGCTGTAAAGTGGTTCCTTTAAGTGCAAAGTTTAGTGTAGTACAAAAAATATTCTGAGAGAGACCACATTCACATAACTTGCACTATAGTATATTGTTATAATTGTTTTATTATTAATCTCTTACTGTATGTAATTTATAAATCAAACTTTAGCAAAAGGTATGTAAGTAAAGGGAAAAACTATACACAGCATTCAGTACTATCCTCGGTTTCAGGTATCCACTGGGGGTCATGGAACAGATTCCCCGCAGGTAAGGGAGAGGTTTCTGAAAACTGCCAATGATTTTAGGAATTCAAAAAATTACTAAAAAGCAACCAAATACTAGTACCCTTCAAAGGAATTCTGACACTCTAATATCATTTAACTTGACATATTAATTGTTGGAGTTGTACATCAAATTTAAAAACTACTTACAAAATTTTCCTTTTCTAGCAATAGCTTCTAAATTTGCAGGTCCCCCCCAAACTGTTCCTAAAAGATCTCTTTCAGTCTGTAATGCCTCCTCTAAACCAAGCTCTCTGCTTGCAGAAATACATGTTTTCAAAGCTCTGATTACTTCTGGTGGACCTTCGGTAAACTGCTTTAGCCACTCTTGTGCCTCTTCCAGACACTCGGTTTCACTGGAAGACTCCAAGACCGCTTCGACCATTCCTAGCTTTAAGGCTTTTTGTGAATCCAGTTTGAGGGCCCCGCTTAACACTTTGAGAGCTTGTCTGCTGCCGATAATTTTAACCAGCCGGGTAGCACCACCCCAGCTCGGTATTATACCCATCTCCTTGTGAACAAATCTGATCTCACTCTCTCTAGTCATCAATCTGCAAAAGAGAAAAGAAAGAAAATCAATTGTAACTAAGTATACACACTTTAGTCATACAGACCTACCCATTCATGATCTGATCTGAAATCTCCATAGATCTTTATAGGTAGATATGTTAAAAACTTCAAAAAAAAATCTGGCTAAGTATAGAATTCAATTTATACACAGTACTTAACACTTCTCTTTGAAAAAAACAATGTCACCATTTTTGTTGTGTTTGCTTATCCTTTACAAGTAAGAGTCTAGTCTTTATTTTCAAAAGCCCAAAGTGTATCTTTCTAAAGTGAGTAGAAGCCTAATGAGAAAACCTGGATTAAGTGAAAACATGGGAGTAGGGAATGTTAAGTGCACACCATGAAAAAAAACGCATAGTAAGTTAAGGTCAATAGTACTCAGGAAAAGAAAAATTGTTTTATAGCCCAGCATCTATCCAGTCTTCCAGCAAATATTTACTAAGCACTACCAATGCCAGTTAACATTCCTGTTAGGAGAGAAAGACACTGAACAATGTCACTGGTGATAAGTGCTATAAAGAAAAATAAAGGGCCGGCCGAGTGGCTCAGTTGGTTAAGAGCTCGCTCAAGAGTTTGAGCTCTGAGCAACAAGGTCCCCGGTTTGATTCACGGCCCGAGCTGAGCTGCCGCTAAGCTGCTAACAGGTGGCAGGATGGCTCAGCTAAAAAAAAAAAAAGAAAAAGATGGGGCAAGGGGTTAGAGAAGGAGGAATGTGTGTTGGGGGTGTGCTAGTTAGATGGAGAAGGCCTCTGAGGATTTCAAAATCATTACAAAAAAGGAGACCATAAGTTGGTGTAGCTTTCCCAAGTGTTCACTGCTCTGCTGCAGGTGGTTTAGTTCTATTAGCACCAGGAACAAGAGACTTTGGTCTTTGACCATTTAATCAGGAGAAATATTCCAGTAGAAAATTCTCACAAAACCTGTTTATTAACCCTTTGGGAAAGAAAACTGTCTCTTCGCTGCTGTGAATTCCTTCAAGGAAAAATCTGCCTCAATTATGAACAATAGCATTGAGAGGCAAATAGCCATGAAAATAGTTTCCAATAAGTAATTTTTAAATGGGTAGGAAGAAACAACAAGCCTAAGAATCTGAATCTACCCAAAATTGTGAGAGGGGTACTGCCTTGTTACAATAATACCATGTCAAAAATGAAGAAAGTAAAATAGAAATTAGAGAAATAATGCTTAGTAGTCTTAAAGATAGGAATATTGTTGAAAATCCTGTAAAGTATTTCACAGAATTTAATATGGCACAGTTCTATATTATATCCTGTAGTTGACCCTGATATTGCCTCAGAGCTCTACCTACATTACAAGAAAGGATTATGTCAGGAACCAAATTCATTTAGAATCAGATGAATGTAAAATTTGGTTAAAGCCCTAGATGGTGGGGTAATGTAGATGAGCTTATGACAATAAAAGCTATGTATGTAAGCACATTTATACTTGGAATTCTTTGCTTCTAAAGAAGGATCTTTTTTATTATCTTTATACCATGATTTCTTTTCCTTTGCTGTGCTTTACAAGGGGAGGTATGCTTTTTTCAATCCTATTTTACAACTCTAACATCTGTTCTTTATATATCATATGCCTAGGATGTGCTTGTGTACTGGTAAACATTAAGTATACATTAGTTAAAATGACCAAAAAATTTATTTTTGACAAAAGAACACAGGTAGTAACTGAGAGAAATATATCACCTTTCACAAGGCTTTTTATTATTACTTCTAGAGTTTAAATGCAGTTACCTTGTACCACCTGTAATGTAATTTATTGCAAGGAATAATCTATTAATCTATATAGAAAACTGGAAGACTTAAATCATAAAATCGTGATGACTTATAGCAAACCCAATTTACAAAACCATATTAAACTCCCTTATTTTGACAAGTAAAATAATTATAAGTATCATCTGTTTATTAATGTAATTATTATTGACAATGTTTAAAATTTCTGTGACACCTTGGGAGAGGGGAAATGAGGAAAGTAATCAAATGTGGATACACTCATCATTACTGTATGGATTCAACAGTGCTACAGGAAAAGCTACCAATAACTGGGGAGAGTTAGCTATAAGTTGTAGGTCTTTGAACAAATGTATAAGAGAAAACAATTTTAAAACAATTTTCAAACTTTACTTAAGAAGTTTTTAGTAAAAGCTATAAAAGAAAAAGCTTAAATTTTTTATTAAAGTTCTTTTAGTGAACTCTGTAATAAAGAATAAAAACACGTAAGTAATTGCATTGGGTGATGACAGTACAGCTTGAATGTGAAGGATATAGACTTGAACCAGAATGCCTGGCTTGGCCACTAGACTGGCTGCATACCACACCTTGTAAAATATAGCAAAGAAAAAAATACATGGCATTCAGAGGTTGAGGAAGATTAAATTGTACAGCTCTGGACCTAAGTATGCTTGTTTATAAAATAGATATAATAATAGTACATATGCCATAGAATGACTATGAATATTAAATAAGTTAATACATGTAAGATGCTTAGAACATACCTATGCCACAATTCCTCCTTCCTTCCTTCCGTCCGTCCTTCTTTCCTTCCTTCCTTCCTCTCTCCCTCCCTCCCTCCCTCCCTCCCTCCTTTTTTTGAAGATTTTTATTAAAATATAGCTAACATACAATATTAGTTTCAGGTATACATCATAGTTATTTAACAATACCCACTAAACAGTTATTACCATATCATTGATTATATTCATTATGCTAAAGAAGTGATCACCATGATGAGTCCAGCAACCATCTGACACTGTACCACACTATCACAATAGTATTGACTATATTCTCTGTGCTGTATATTACATCCCCATGACTTATTTGTTTTATACCTGGAACTTTGAACTTCTTATCCCTCTTTATCTTCCCCCTTTTTTAATTTTTCAATTACAGTTGACAGTCAATATTATTTTATATTAATTTCAGGTATACAGCATAGTGGTTAGACATTTATAGATTTAAGAAGTGATCCCCCTGACTAGTCTAGTACTCACCTGGCATTATACACAGTTATTACCTTATTGCTGATTATATTCCCTATGGTTTACTTTACATCCCCATGACTATTCTGTAACTCCCAATTTGTATTTCTCCATCCCTTCACTTTTTTCACCCTGTCCCCACCTCCATTCCCATCTAAAACCAGATAAATCTAATACCCATCTGACCCACACATAGTTATTACAATATTATTGACTATATTGCTTATGCTATACCCTGTATCCCCATGACTAAATATTGTGTAACAACCAATTTGTACTTCTTAATCCCTTCCCCTTCTTCATCCACTCCCAACTCCCCTCTAATCTGGCAACCATTAAAATGTTCTCTGTATCTATCAGTTTGTTTCTGTTTCATTTGTTTATTTTGTTTTTTCGATTCCACTTATAAGTGAAATCATGACATTTGTCTTTCACATTCTGACTTACTCCACTCAGCACAATACCCTCTAGGTCCATCCATGTTGTTGCAGATGGCAAGATTTCATCCTTTTTTATGGCTGAGTAAAATGCCATTTGCATATATGTACCACCTCTTCTTTATCCATTCATCCATTCAGGGACACCCAGGTTGCCTTCATACCTTGGCTATTGTAAATAATGCTGCAATTAACATATGGATGAACACATCCCCTTGAAGTAGCATTTTGGGTTTCTTCGAAGTGGGATTACTGGGTCCTTCTTTGTCTCTTGTTATGGCCTTTGTTGTAAAGTCTATTTTGCCTGGTGTAAGTATTGCAACTCCAGCTTTTTGTTTGTTTCTATTTTCATGAGCTATCTTTGCCCATCCCTTTACTTTCAGGCTGTGTGTGTCTTTTGATCTGAAGTTATTCTGTTTTAGGCAGCATAGTAAGGAATTTGTTTTCTTGGTCTTGTTTCCATTCAGCCCTCCTATCTTTTGATTGGAGCATTTAATCCATCTACATTGAAAGTAATTTTTGGTAAGTATGAAGTTATTGCCATTTTATTACATATATATATATATATATATATATATATATATATATATATATATATATATATATTTATTTATTTATTTATTTATTTTTTTCATCTTAAAGAAGTCCCTCTAAGATTCATTGTAATAGTGGTTTGGTGCTGATGAACTCCTTTAGCATTCTGTTGTCTGGGAAGCTCTTTATCTGTCCTTCTATTCTAAATGATAGCTTTGCTGGGTAGAGTAATCTTGATTGTAGGGGCTAACCCTACTGAACAGGATCTGCCTCAGCAGGGCTCTAGTGCCTGCCCAATTCATCCCTTGGAGGCAGCTGGGTGCTCATTTCAAAGCAGGCCACTGGGTGCACCAGCCCCAGGGCCACTTGGAAGGGGACCTGCTGCAGGTCAAGTTCAGCAGCAGCCCATGCCCCACTCGGAGCCACCTGGAAGAAGCCAAAAGCAATCCACAGATGGCTGCCACCCACATCATGCTTGAAAGTGCCTCAAAAGGCCAAGCCTTGGACCAAGACTAGATGCCACTAGTGCCGGGCTTAGGGTTGCTCAGCCAGAGGTGCGGGACACGATGAAGCCAGATGCTGCTTGTCAGGGTTCCGTGAACCTTTGAGAGACCCTAGGAAAGTCTGCAGCTTGAGCCAAGGCAGGCGGTTTGTACAAAAAAGCCACTGGAAGTGGCTTGGGTGTGCCTGAAAGTTGGGTGGGGCGGGGTCTCAGAATCACTAGGGTGTGGCAAACCAGTGGCTTCAGCCAGCTTGATGGAGACACAGATATGGAGGCCAACTGCATCTGCATGCTGGGAAGGGGAAGGACTCAACAAGGAAACAGTGGCTTCCATCAGCTCCTTCGTCCAGGAGAAAGCTGCCCCTCCAGCCCTCACCCTTAAGCCTGACAACTCAGCCCTCCCCACCACCCCTGCCACCTCCTGCATATGTCCCTGTCACCTCTCCAGCTGCTGCCTCAGTGCTGGAGCTCTGAGTCAAGGATTCCGTCTGTGAGTAAGTCTGGTGCAGTCCCTTTAAGAGGAGCGCCTGGGACTCCAGCCGCCCTCCATCTCATTCAGTCACAATCTCCACTGGTTTCCACAACCAGAAATTATGGAGACTTCTCTCCCAGGCACTGGAACCCTGGGATGGGGAGCCTGGTACGGCACTGGGACCCCTTGCTCCTTTGGTGGACCCTCCGCAGCTGAGATAGCCTTTCCAATTTTAATAGTCACATGTGGGTGTGGGACCAGCCCATTCTGAGTCTCTGACCTTCCTAGCAATCTCAAGGTGGCTTCTTCTGTATGTCCTTAATTGTAGAGCTTTGGTTCAGCACTATTTCAGGTGCTTCTCAAGGATGGTTGTTTTATAGTTTAGTTGTAATTTTGATGTGGTTGTGAGAGAAGGTAAGCACAGCTTTTAACTACTCTGCCATATTGACCTTAACTCACCACAATTCTTTTAAATAGAATTTTAGATCGTGTTTATAAATGCTTAAGAAAATCAGTGTGACATATGCCTCAGCCACATTTATAGAACACAGTATTATTTATAATTTTATGTGGAATATAAAAGTTATATATATTTTGTACCTTTACAGTGTCTGACATATTGAACTCTATGTGTACTAGCTTTTATTATTATTAAGCTGGTTGCACTGACAGGTAGCTCACCACAAACAGCAGTGGTGTTTCTGATAGAGAGGTAGTATCAAGTTGCCTGGATTAAAATCACTCAGTCCCTAAAGTACTGAAAGTAAAAGAGCTATATTTAGACGCTGTGAAATCCAGCAAATGACGGTATACTATCCTTCGTCAATATATTAGTGGAGACTACAAGATATATACAATTTTTATATTTCTAAATAAAGGTAGAAAAATACTGTTTTGTACTATAGATATGGTTAAAGGAGAAATTCCAAGTTTTTCTTTTTTTCTTTTAAACAAAACATAGACATATATCTGTCAAAGCTTAACTTAAGGAATATTGTGAGGTATAACTGTGCAGTAATATTGTGCAGTAAAATCATAAATATTTTAAAAATTTAAAGAAAACATTCATGTTAGAAAATTAAATAACAAGATGTCATAAATTGATTTAAGTAAACTTTAATCTAGAGCCAGAAACTGCTAATCCTTTCATATTGCAAAACAGAAGACAACAAAGCAAACTGATGACATAAGGACATATGGTACATATAATTACGTAATCAGCAAAAGCATGTGACTATAAATAAAACTTTAAAATCATGCCTTGAACATAAACACTTATTTGTTTGCACATGGGCTTTTTCGGCCCTTTCTCTCTCCAGTTTCTACCTGCTATTATATCACAAGACAAATTATGGAAAATAGAAGAAAAAAGCCCAAAAATTCTCCCCATAATCTTCCCTTTCTGATTTCCTACTCTCAGATGATTGGCCTCATGAGACCCCATTTGTTTTATGCAAAGAGACTGCTTGAATAAGAAAGTATATGGCTGAGTGAATTTTTGTATTTGTATGTGAGTGTGTGTGTGTGCGCACATGTGTATGTGTGTGTGGTGGTGGTAGAGTGAGAAGCAGAAAAGAAAATGTTTGGGGATTATCAAGTCTGATTTTTATATTCAGTTAGTAATCCTAGCATGCTCAGAAGTGGATTTTCTTCATATCACAGGCTCTAAAGTAAGAATTTCCACATTACATGGAGGTGACCACAAACAAAGCAACATGGGCAAAATGACTAGTTATTGACGTGGATCTCTCATATTGAGTACAGGCACTGCCACATCAAAAATGGAATTTTTTTTTTTTTTTTATAGCTGAGCCATCCTGCCACCTGTTGGCAGCTCAGCGGCTGCTCAGCTCGGGCTGACTCGAACCGCTGTTGCTCAGAGCTCAAACTCTTGAGCGAGCTCTTAACCAACTGAGCCACTCAGCCGGCCCTGGAATTTTTTTTTAATGACGCTGGGATGTTGTGTGTGCGTGTGTGTGTGTGTGTGTGTGTGCGCGCGCGCATGCACGTTGGCACGTGTGTGTATACATGTACATTTCTGTGCAAGCATGTGTATTATGTATACATATTTTACATTTTTATTTATTAAGTTACTATTTTAAGAACTACCTACAGTAGTTTGCTAGGGATAGCTCCCTTTGTAATACACTTTGAACTAATGGGTAGCAGCTGGAAATGCTAACACATTGGGTTGAGGGTTATTTATATTCATGAAAGAAATGTTACAGATTGGAAACAAATTAGGTAGGCAGGTTCTAAATTGCATAGTTGAAAACTGTATTTCACTAGAGAGATCGAGGAATAAAAACGTGTTTTTCATTCCAGTGTATAAACAGCTAAACCCATGGTACTCTAAAGAAAAAAGAAAATGCAGACAATTTACACAAACACACACACACACATGTACACACACAATGAACATAAAAAATTTATGCCTCAGCAAAAATGAGGACACTTTCTTAATCTAATAAAGAACATTTAGAAAAATCCTACAGCAAACATCTCATAATGACAAAAACACTGAACGCTTTCCTTCTGATATCAAGAACAAGGGAAGTACTATCACCCCTTGTAATCATCATTGTATTAGAATTCTTAGACAGTTCATTCAGTAAGACATGATTAAAGAAGTTGTAAGGATCAGGTTATAAGAAATAAAACTTTATTATTCACAGATAATACGATTGTGCATGTAAAATATCCAAGAGAATGCATAGCTAATCTATTAAAATTAATAAGTTAATTTTGTAAGCTTATGGCTACAAGGTCAATAAAAATCAACAGCATTACTATATGCCAGCAGCAGACAATAAAAATTTTTAAATGTCATTTACAGCAGCACTACAAGAAAAAACCAGACCCTAACACCTATGGAGAAATCTAACAAAAGATACATGACTTCTATGCTGAAAACTAGAAAAGATCACTGAAAGAAATTAAAGATCAAACTGAATTTATTATCTTTCAACAGCATGGTTATGTGAAAAACAAAATCTTGAATCAGGAATTTAAAAACCAGGAATAGAAATGGAAACCCCTCGCCCCACTCCCCACAAAAAAAGCATAGTGGGTGGGGAGATAAAATGAAAAAAAAAATTGACTGAAATCTAGAAGAAAAAAAAAAGAAAAAGAAAAAAGAAATAGAAGAAAAAGATAAAAATAGGTTTGAATGAAAATTTAATAAGGCATATTAAAGAAAAGCAGGAAAATAACCAAGACAATGAGAGCTAGTTAAAAGAAGAGTCAGAAAAAGGCAAAGAAGATGTATCACTGGAGTGACTGAAACAACTAATATTCACATATTGAGAGAGTCTATTGAATATTCTGGAAAATTGACTCTAAAAATCAACTCTGACACATATCCTAATAAAAGTATTAGACTTTAAAGGCAGAGAAAACTCAAGGCCTCTGGGCAAAAAAAAAAAAAAAAAAATTAAATAACATTGGGTTGTCAGAAAAGTCATGACATATTTTTTCTGTTTTTCATTGCAAAAATGTATCATGACTTTTCCGACAACCCAATATAAGGGCAAAAGAATTATAATGCCATTGGACTTATTAAAAGTAAAAAAGTACCAGACCCAGACAGCTTCACAGGGAAATTTTACCAAACCCTTACATATCACGGTGTTCCAATGCCATATAGATTTGTTTTTGAGATAGAAAATGAACAAAACATCACAATTCTTCTAATGAAGTAAGTATAACATTGATACCTAAATCTTGTAAGTGTAGCACAAAAATTAAAATTAGATGGATATTATTTATGTAGTAGGCAGTCTCCAAGTGAGGCAGCATAGATAGCCTAGGAAACTGACAATGCGACATGCGTCACTGGTTACACAAGTAACCGGTGACTATCCAGCATCTGCAGCTGGAGAAATACAAGAACCAGTTTCATCCAGCAAGCCTAATCCTAATCCCTATGACCAGGACCTGACCTTTAGCCAATTATAATCTTATTTGCATTGCGGTTACTATGATTTGCATCATGCATCTGACACTATCACAGTTCCAGAGGAACCAAATGAGGAAGAAATAGCGGGAAATGAGGGTCCAACCCAGGGGAAGGAGATGAATGAACAATGCCAATGGGACATCACCAATTTTTTGAATGATATGAAATAAGACAGAAAGTGGAATCAATGAATGAGTGTTCTAAGTGCCTCCTAAAGCACATTCTTGAATCTTGAGCTCAAAACCAATCTAAGAAGCCCCACTATACCTAATTACACTTAATGTGTCACTGAACCTTTAGAACTGCAGTATACACAGGAACTATTATTGTCTAAAAAGTAACTAAACAAAAGTTAAAAAGTAAAAATACAATGTACAAAGGTTAATTTAAAATAACAAAGTTACCAATTCTCATTGGTGATCAAATAAAAATAAAAGTTGGCAAAAAAACTGTGGCAACTAGAGTCTTTATGCTAAACCCATACATTGTCCCACAAAAGATATCCATGCCCTAATCCCTGGAGCCTGTGCATATATTACCTTACATAGCAAAAGGGAATTTGCAGATGTAATTATTGTTACATACGTTAAAATATGGAGATTGTCCTGGACTATCTCACTGGGCTCAATCTAATCATATGAGCTCTAAAAAGCAGAGAGCTTTCTCCAGCTGGGGTGAGACAGATGTAGCAGAAGGGTAAACGAGACAAGACTCAAGGTATGAGAGGAACTCAATCCACTGTTGTTGGAAGGGGCCACACAGGAAACACAAGAGGAAAGCAGGCATCCTCTGGGAGCAAAGACTGGCCCCGGCTGAGAGTCAGCAAGAGAAACAAGGACCTCAGTCCTAAAAATGCATGGAACTGAATTCTCCCAGTTGTAACCAGGATGAGCCTAGAAATGAATTGTCCCTCAGTCATCAGAGCCCAGTCCAGCCGATGTGCTGAACCAGTTGAGCCCAGATGGGCTTGGGAGCTACACATTGTGGTTCTTTGCTATGGCTGTTATAAAAAACTAATGCTCAAACAAATATTTTCTTAATTTATATTTCATTCTAAACACTTTTAATTAAAGACAGATTAAAAAATTAGAAGCAAATTATTTGATCACAGTTCTAGTTTTTTATTCCCTCACACCAATTTTGTTACTAAAAGGGAAACATTTAAGTGCTTAGAAAATGAACACTGAGGAATGCTACTTTTAATTCATGTTAATGTTTTGCTTTTAAAGATCTTTTAAAAAAGTCATTTTCTCTAAGATTGTTTTACATGAAAATTATGACTTAGTTGAATGCAATTTAATATGAGGGTCTATATACGGCAAGTATACCTGGGAGTTTCTGACATATTAATCCATTATATGTATTATCGGCTGGGGTTTATAGGGTTTGGGGGCAGGGGATGGGGTAATGCTAGAATGCTGTATGAGCTCATTTCATTGGAACATTCATATTAAGTGTATCTCTCATCTACTGAAATATTTTCCATTGGTAATGAAAGAGCAGCAAGGATGCAAATATCAGTTGAGTGAATTCCAGGCAATTGTCCAACATAAGAAAGTTAAGCTAAGAAGGGCCAACATATATACTTAAGGAAGGAACTTAGCTTTTTAGCAGGATGCCACAAATGTTTTTGGTGTTTTTGAAACAAGCAGATATTTGTAGAATATAATTAAAGCAATTTGTCACAGAAGACAGCTGACAAGGTACTATAAAGTTGGGGGAAAAATCAGCTAGAGTAAATCGTATTGATTTATCACTTCCTTGTAACTGTGGTTAGTAATGTTAGTAGTTCAGTATGCAATCCTCTCTATTAGCCTCTCTAAGTGTTAAGAACTTTTGCTTGTGTTGTGTAGGTTAAAAAGGGCTGAAGAGTCTAGGACAGTGCTTTTTAAATTCCTATTGTGAAAGATCAATTTCTACTTTTTTTTTAAATTTCTCATTGGTTGTGGACCAATAATTTTGTAAAATGTAATGAAACGATATTACTAGAAAAATGAAACAAAACACCAAGACATACAAGTTTCTAGAACAGCAGTGCCTAGCATATGTGGCTGGTAAATATATGTGCAATGAATGACTCAACTGAATGCAATTTAATATGAGGGTGTACATATGCCAAGTAGTTAGTCCACAAATGAACATGTCTTCATGGGACAAGTGAATGTATCTGTATATTCTTGGATATATATGGCCTCATATATCTGATGAGGCCAGTAACCTCAGACATCTCCTATCCAATAAAAATATTTTATGAAGCTCTAGGACACTTCCTTCATTTAAAAAAACAACATAGCAAGGCAAATTAGCAGTATTAAAGGACTAAATAGCCTCTAGTTAATTTTCCTATGATTTTGCCTTTTGTCCTAGGCCCTAATTAAACCCAAACACAGATCAGGAATGATATGAAGGATACTGCAAAAGTCTAATAAATGCTTAAAGATTAACACACTTTCTCCAGAGGACATCTATAAAGTTCTAACTTACACTTCTGTTTATGTACAGGATTTTTAAGTGTAACAAACATTCACATATAGCTTAGACTTCTTTAAATGTATTAAATTATATGTTTAAATATAGTTTATATATTACATATATAATTATATATTTAAATGATATATTCCATAAGTACCTGTATTTCAGGGTAAAGTGAGAAAACCCTTTAATCCTTTCACATATGGAGCATTTTATATTTAGTTTCATGTTGCCCACAGAGCAAATTACAGCTTCCTACTCACACAATGAAATGTAGCATCTTGTAAATAATGTGTTACAGAATTGTACACCTGAAACCTATGTAACTTTACTAACCATTGTCATCCCAGTAAACTTTATATAAACTTGAAGCATTTTGCTAAAACTTACATATTCATTAACTCATTTAAATCTATAAACATTAAGGAAGATTATTTCTATTTTTATATGTAAAGAAATTGACACTAAGATGAAACACTTACTTGCTTAAAATCAAATAAATGAAAGTGTCAAACTGGGATTGAACCAAAATCAATCTGATTCCAGTGCTAAGGCTCTTTTCTGTTTTACCATTTCATCTTCAGCTATGCTATATACACTACCTTTCGCATTATAAACAGGGCCAAGTGTGTAAGTCTGTACAGATCAAAGAGCATCGCACTGGTTCTCCTTGTAGCTGAGCTAGTAGGTCTTAGTAATGGTAAGTGAGAAAGCAGTTTCAAGCATATGTAAAGCGTTAGATTCTATAAGGATCTATACAGTATAGTTACCCAATACTAAGAAGAATTCTAGGGACTGAAGAGTTATTTGTCCCAAATAACTTTCTCTAATATTATTCCCCAGTCAGCCTAAAAGCTCCATAAAGTTACTATAAATCATAGTAAAGATAAGAAATGGATTTCAAAACTTATTTTTATTGATTAAGATGACTATAGCAGTCTCTCTCCATTCTCTCTTTTTTTTTTTACTTCTTTACTTTTCTTTTATAATTATTTTGAATCTTAAAGTTTCATATATTTCCATGGCTTTCCTCCCCAGGTATTTTGCTAAATAGATATGATTTATTTAAAATCATTTTGTTTTAATTTTTTGAATGTATGGTAATAAAGTAATTATGGAGTAGTTATACTAGGCTGACTGAAATTATCTACTGTAATGACTGACAAATAGAAAATATTCGTCACTTGGTTATTTTGTTTAAGAATATATTGGGCCGGCCGAGTGGCTCAGTTGGTTAAGAGTTAGCTTAAGAGTGCAATCTCTCAGTAACAGGGCTGCTGCTTCAATTCCCAAATGGGCCAGTGAGTTGTGCCCGAGCTGAGCTGCCACTGAGCTGCCAACAGGTGGCAGGATGGCTCAGCTGGTGAGAGCACGTGCTCCTAACAACAAGACTGCCTGTTTGATGGTGGGCTATGCCCGCCTGCAACTAAGACTGAACTGGGCACCTTGAGCTGAGCTACCTCCTGGATGGCTCAGTGGATAGAACGTGTGCTCTTAACAAGGCTGCCAGTTCAACTCCCACATGGGATGGTGGCTACACCCACCTGCAACTAAGATTGAACACAACACCTTGAGCTTAGAGGCCACCAGCTGCTGATGGGCAGCCAGATGGCGATTAGCGCCCTCCACAACTAAGACTGAAGAACAACAACTTGGCTGGTCCCTCTCCCCAATTCCCTGACACGTTCCCCTCCCCCAATTCCCCAATTTAAAAAAAAAAAAAAGAATATATCAAATATTTATATTCAAACAAAAACTACATTTGAGCATATGTTGATTATATTTGTGCAGCCAGTAATGCAATTTCCATCCTACCTGAAATCACACGCTGTAAGAAATTCTGCTCCTCCACCCAATGCCCAACCTTGAATCAGTGCGACACTTATTAAAGGAAGTCTGTATATTGAAGGAAAAAGGAAAATTGGATGTTAACATTTTTAATTTCAATGTTAATCTACAAATGTTATTTTAAAAAACTTATGATACAGTAGAAATGAAATTATTGAACTATGTTTATAACAACAAATGAACTTCAAAGGGCAGTAGAACCTTGAGCCCATACATCCTGAGGAGCAAAACAGTGTAATACTGAACATATAATAATTAATACTAAATGCCATGTAAATTTATCGAAATACCTCCCTGAATCATTAAATATTTTTAAACTATAGCCATGTTGTAACTTTATTCCAAATAAATGGATATTTTTGGATAATATACACCTCCTAGAACTTCTCAACAACTGGCAATCAGGAATAATGCAATGTGATATTGTCTTAGCACAATTTTAGTGATATCAAGTTATAGATGGGAAAGTTAAGGCTGAATCCAAAGGGAGGACATGTGGTACAGAAGACCGAGTTCCCAAACTGTGTTATTATAAAGGTTCTTATCAGGTATCTTTTTATTACTCACTGAAATGATCCACAGACTAATCCTATATACAGGAATGGTTCTGTGGTAAAAATAAATCTTTCACCTTTCCTGTTTGCCAAAACCCACTTTGCGGAACTGTGTATTAAAAGCTAAATATAGGGCCGGCCGAGTGGTGCGTTGGTTAACAGCTGGCTTGGGATGCCAGAGGGCCCCGGTTC
>NW_017731690.1:1121452-1141550 GCF_001890085.2 Hipposideros armiger
CAGCAGCCGTCGTGAGTGGCTGTCCAGAAGCCGGCAACTGATCTGCCTCTCCCGAGAAGAGCGCAATGATGGTGTCAACTTGGGCTAGTGAAGCAATGTCCTCCACGACTAGACTGAAGAAAAAAAGGACAGCAAATTGTCTGTTCCCCTTCCCCCAATTCCCCCAGCGCTGTTCCCATCCCCCAAATCCCCAATAAAAATCTTAAAAAAAAGGTAAATATAAAATGTTTTGAAAGTATGGAATTTTTTGTAGGTTCTAACCAAAATGCAAAGCTATCGCTTTAAAGTAATTGAAATTTTCTTAACACTTACTGCTTCCAATAAAAAGATTAAAAAGAAAACCAAAAAACTTTTAGAATTTATCTAAGAAAAAGTCAAATGTAACAGGGAAAGGGAAGTGAACAGGAGTTGATACAATGGAAAAAGTATTTTCAAATAGTAATTTTAGGATTCTATTATTCTCTCTAGGTCCTCACATATGAACACCACCAAAAGTACAGTGAAATCTAATTAGTAAGTATGCTAAATAAATATGAATTTCCTTAGTTTTTATAATTTTTAAATTGTTTCCATTTGGAATATGGAATTAGAAAGCTAATCAGCCCAAGTATGTCATTGTTTGTAATCCCGAATGCATAGTATTAGAAATTCTCTCCCTTTTCTTTTTCATCTGGGTGCAAAGTGAATCCATCTTCCTTAGAAATCTGTAAAAGCCTTCTCCAAACCATAGTTCTTTCTCTCTTTTCTCTCCTCTGGATACAGAGCACTTCACTATACATTCTACTAATTTTGTATATTAGGTAATCTTTATGTCATCTCTTGACTAGTGTCTTTATTCGGCTCTAATATCAGTATTTAACGTTCCCATGTCTATACCTAAATATAGCTAGTGATATAAGCTCTTTAGGGAAAAGTGCTGTCTTAAATTCTTTTTATGTCTCATGGCTCTTATTTTTAAAATACTTGTTATACTTCACTAACATTTAATTAAATGACTGTCCTTGATGACACAAATAAATAGTCCATCATTAGAATAAATGTAATTTGAAAATCAGGTATGTTTTTTAAACTGGTGCAAATCAGAATAAAGAACTATTTTTGGTTTTCTTAGAAATCATATTTTAAAAAGAAAAATACATTACCTCATAAATCTTGTTAAGATGTTTTGCATGAACATACATAAGGCCATTCCATCCTTTATATAAGAAAAAGCATAAACATGAAGGTATAACACAAATGTATTATATAAAAAATTTTAAAAAAATGTTCAGGATTTAGAAAGTAACAAAGTCAAAAATACACCTTATTTTTTTAAAAATAACATTTTAATTAAAGTTCTTTGATGCCTTCTGAAATACAAATGCTGCAGTATTTTCTTTTGTTCATCTTCTAGGACCCTTTGAGCTCAGTTTTCTCCTTTGCGTCTCTGCGATATTTTTAATTTTGTAACTTAGTTGTAGTACTTACAGATTGTCTTGTATGCATTGTGTTTGGATTTATTATTATCTATACAAGATAAAAAGCTAGGGGATATAATAAGTTGACTGCAGTCCCAGTTCTCAAAAATCTTATCAGAATTAAAGAAATGCAGCATGGGGCCGGCCGAGTGGCGCGATGGTTAAGAACTGGCTTGGGATGCCAGAGGGCCCCGGTTCGGATCCCACATATGAGGGCCAGTGACACTGCCCTCCACAGCTAAGATGCTGAACGACAGCTCAACCTGGAGCTGGGCTGCCATGAGTCGCCGGCGACGGCGTAGGCTGCACTCCCTGTGGCAGTGGGTTGCCATGGGCTACTGTGTGTAGCCAGCAGCCAGCGTGAGCGGCCAGCAGCCGCAGTGAGCGGCCGTCCAGAAGCCGGCGACTGATCTGCCTCGCCAGAGAAGAGCGCAATGATGGTGCCAACTTGGGCCAGTGAAGCAACATCCTCCACAACTAGATTGAAGAACAAAACGACAGCAACTTGTCTGTCCCCCTTCCCCCAATTCCCCAGCACTGTTCCCATCCCCCCAATTCCCCAATAAAAATCTTTAAAAAAAAAAAAAGAAATGCAGCATGCATCAAGGTGCAGAATAAGTATTTTAAGAAATGCTTAACAAACTGAGAATAGTGACAAACAAGGAACAACTCATTTCAATCGGCTGGGTAGCTGAGAAGTCTCCATAAAGGAGAAGGGGAGTGGCGTTTGCTAGGCCTAGACAGTAAGTTCCTTGAAGTTGACAAAATGCCTTCTTTATCCTCAGAAGCTAGTACGATGTTTTGCATATAGTATGTGTCTGCTACAGTTAACCGAATCAGATGAATTTTAGATGGAGAGCTATGTTTATTTATAAAACAAATGCAGTCAATGAACAGTAAAAAAACAATAAGTATAAATTTCCTAATCAAAATCCTGTCTCAAAAAGGTCTATATTATAAAGTGATGAGAAAATTAACACAAGCACAAAGAGCTAGAAGGTTTAAAGCTAGACTCGTTTATATTCTACTAAAAACCTGTCTAATAGAGCCTATAAAATTATCTCAAGTAATTTTAATAGGCCTATTTTCTATTATCAGATGTAGAGTACTTAAAATTCTAATTAAAGTATCTAGAATTCGTAGAAATGAAAGCAAAGCAGGTATTAGCCTGTGTACTGTTATAATTCTCAAAAAATAAAAAGCAGTAAAATATTTAAAAGCAGTATGAAATCATGGTTAACACCACAAACTCTTAGATCCAAAATGCCTAGGTCTGAATATGGACTCTGCTATTTACTAGCCAGTTTGACTTTGGGCAAGATACTTAACCTCGGTGTGCCTCCGCCTCTTCATCTGTAAAGTGGTACCAACAACAGCACCTACCTCATTAGTAATGATTAAATAAGTGATGACATGGAAAGTGCTTAGAACAGTGCCTGTTCTATTATGTATAATAACTAAACAAGAATGTTATCTCTCATTGCTATTATTATCAGTAATAGCACTGGCAATCAGTGATGAGTATGCTTTGGCTTTAAATGTATCACCAAGTAAAGATTACAGTGTACTAGCCTACATGACCTAGGGGGAAGAAAGATTCAATTTATTAAATTTGTCCTCCAAAGCCACTGCGTCAACAATGGTTAAATGCTCAGGCCTCTTCCTGGGCTGCAGGAAGAAAATAAGCCAATGAGAGATAATTCCCTACTTGTGATACAATAAACGGAGGAAAAGGAACCAATGAAAGCTAGAACTGCTCTGATAAAGGAACACGGAAGCTGAGAAGTACTAAAAAAGGTTAGGAGAGCTGCTGCAGGCGGTGGTATTTTCATCCTATCTGGATGATACCTTGAGACCCAACCCTACTCCCCCAGTTCTTCCTAGTGTTACAGGCCAACTTTTCTAACCAGTTTGTGAATCCTAGACTAAAGATCCCCGCCTGCTTCTTGATTGCTTTGTAAATCAGTTTCTAAATCCTAAACAATAGAAGTCTCCCACCCTGCTTCAGATAACTACTTGAAAGCCTGTGACTTCCTAATATCCCCCAGGCCAGTAAACTGAATGCCAAATCCATTCTGGGCCCAGACAATTGATGCCACCTGAGTAACAGGCTAAATGGCAACAGGATTTCATGAGAGCTAACAGATTTATTAATTAAAATCTATTTTTCCTCATTCAGGGGCCTTGGGGATACAGAGGACACCCCAACAAGATTGCCAGTCACAACTAAAGAAACCAGCGCTGTCTTCCAGGCGGAGCTTGAGACCCCTTCCTTCCATTGAGATCAACTAGGTTGAGAGTTCCGTGAATCCCCCAATAGGCAGGGACAACTCTACATCCCTGCCCAGCAGGAAGCAGATACAGAAAAAAGGATCTCTTGTCCCTCAGCTTCCCATAGAGATTTTATGGGGATCACCTCTCTCAAGGGGAAAACTAAGCAGGCAGTTAGAGGCAGGCATTGGTTCTCTGCATTCCTGCAGGTCCCACAGAATGTGACTGCCCAGTGACCTCCCCTCTACACCAAAACTACCGTTTGTATTGTAATTACCTACCCCTGTAGGAAAACAAATGGGTACAACTAGATCAGACCAGTCACTCGCACCTGCGCAGTACATCCTGTCAATCACAGGTGCCAATCAAGTGGTCACACGCCCTTAGGGGAACAGCCCAGTCTAGAGAAAAGGGATAAAAACCCCAAGTCCTGGGAAGTCCGAGCTTTTTTCTCTTTTTCCCTTTTTGGATGCCCTAGTCTTTTGACCGTTTCTTCCTTTTTGAGTCTCGCCTTTGCATGTGGCCTGCTCCAAACTCTTTGGAATGTAATTTCTCTTCTAATAATGGCCCTTGAGCCATTCTCTACTGCTCGGGCCTACTTCTACTCTTTGAAAAGTATTATCTTTTCGAATAAACTACTTTTTCAGTACTTTACTCCGGTATCTCGTTCAATTCCTTGCTCGAGTCGCCAAGGACCTGGGTTTCGTGCCGAAAAAGGCCCACTTTCCAACAACATAATTATTAGTAGAGCTTGGGCAACAACCCATATATATTCAATTCTCCATATTAGTGCTCTAACCATTCAGAAACATTAAAAATTTAAGTCTAGTGGTGCTACAAATTATGGATCTTCTCATGGATAATAATGTTTATTAATATCAAGATCTTTGAAATAAAATAATAGCTATCTCTTTGAGATACTGTGCTAATAGGTACTTTATATACATATCTTGAATCCTCTCAATAGCTCTATGAAATATATAATTCTCATTTATAGATTAGGAAAATAAGACTTAGACAGATTAAGTGATTGCCAGATCATTTAGCCAGAAAGTGTTGAAACCAGCATTCAAATCCAAGTCTATCAAAATTATCAAAAGACAGCTGTCTCCTCACATATTTATGCAAATAGATATCATATACTATATAGAGTGGTGTAAAAGTTGTGGAATACCATTAAAACTTTATTACCTACATACAGCCCACATCAGTAATTAAATGGCAATAAATACATTTTTTCCTTCTTTTCATTTCCCTCTGTTTTTTTGTTTTGCCTAGGGGTAGTGGGTGGAAGCCGGAATACAAGAAAAAGAAGTTCCTTGAAGGACTGGCAATGGAAGATGATTAGGGTTCTTTTTCTATGGGGGTAATAATTCAAAAGCAAATTTTTAACATTTGTTCAAGCTTACTGTGTACCAAAGCTATGCTAGGTAGCTTATATATGTACCTCGTGTAAAATTCTTTATCAGGAGATGTTAAAGGGCTTCCATTTAAAAGAATTCAAATTCTTGCTGGTTTTAAAAATGGACTTTGGTTATTGCTAAGCTTCCTGTCTTTCCTTTTTTTTCCCCCCTCTCCAGTACTTCACACTATTGCAAACTAATCTTTAAGTAGCAAAACAAAACTCTGATCCTTGAAAAGCTATTAAAGAGTAGCTATCATCATAATAACCACATAAGTAAAAATATAACTATCTCGGCCATAGATGTCTGGCATGTAGAATCCAGTACATAATTCATACAATACTTGCCTCTGGAGTTCCTAGTGCTTTCACAGCATTCAGATCAGATCCTGAGGAGAAAGTATTTTTTGCCCCATGAACTATGAGACCTTTCCCTTCGGTCCAATTTTCCAGTTCAGTCACTTTTTCCAAAAGTTGTAGAATCATGGCACCTGCCAGAGATGGGAGGGGGAATCACAAACAGCTAAGATACTGGAAAAACAGAAATAATTTAGAAACCGTAAGTCATCAAACAATACTCTTACGTCATACATTTTACCAATATTTACTGAATATCTATCAAATACCTATTGCGTTGGTACTACGAAGTATATACCAACTACGAAGTACTACGAAGTACAAAAGAGGTGTACATGGCAGTCCCTGCTTTAAAAGTTTATTATTTGTTAGTGATTTCTCTATCTAAATTAAGAAATCCTGCTAAATACATTGTTAGGTAGAAAAATGAGACTATATCATATATGTCCTAAGAATAGGAAAATTTGAATTAATAATATGGAATATTGTGGTAAGAAAAAGCTATTCCTTTGTGTAAAAATGAAATATAGGTATGACTTCACAGCAGTACACACTGTCTTAGTCAACAAGCTCACAAGAGTTATGTCTATATTGCTAATTAAAAAATTGTATGGGGGCCAGCCAAGTGGCTCAGTTGGTTAAGAGCTCACTCAAGAGTTTGAGCTCTGAGCAACAGCGGTTCGAGTCCCGGCCAAAAAACAAACAAACAAACAAAAATAAATAAATATTGTATGACTAACCAGAAGATTATGAGATCTGATGATATACTGGGCCATGGTACACAAAACAAAGGTGACATTCTTATCCTACTCACATCAAAACTATTGTAATAGGATATTAGGTCCAGAAACGAACAGTAAATATCATCTTGTTCCATGGTTGACAAATAGTGCTGAGAAGCCCAAGGAAGTGCTTCACAGGCTGCCAATAAGATGTCTAACAACCATCAATTCCATGATTTACATATTAGATTGTTACCTTAACATCATTCCAAAATTCTATTGGAGCTTCTTTATAATGGATAAATTTTAAATGAAAATAATAGGGACTGTCATTCTTTTAGATATGTTTTATCTAGGTGATCTTCCAAGTTTATAAAGTTCATAATGCTCTCAGCATGATTAAATTCACTGTTTCCTCTGCTTAAGAAAATTATTTAGAAGCCAATATTAAGATTGTAACAGAGGATTAAAATTGACAAAAGAATCTGTACCACCTGGTTCTACAACTTACTATATAGGGCCCATTAACAATGTACACTTCTTTGGAATATAAACCCCATGATGTCAAGAACTATTCTTTTCTTTGCCATTTTCTGAAGTAACCAGGAGTGAAGTGGTTCCACAACAAATGTTAAATTAATGTTGCTGATTCACAAATGACTAATGGAGCTATCATTTCTTTTTTTTTTAAAGGTTTTTATTGGGGAATTGGGGATGGGAACAGCGCTGGGGAATTGGGGGAAGGGGAACAGACAAGTTGCTGTCGTTTTGTTCTTCAGTCTAGTTGTGGAGGATGTTGCTTCATTGGCCCAAGTTGACATCATCATTGTGCTCTTTCTGGGCGAGGTAGATCAGTCGCTGGCTTCTGGACGGCGGCTCATGCTGGTTGCTGGCTACACACGGTAGCTGCTGGCTACACACGGTAACTGCTGGCTACACACGGTAGCCCATGGCAACCCACTGCAGCAATGGCTGCAGCCTACGCCGACGCCGACGCCGACGCCAACGCCAACGCCAGCGACTTATGGCAGCCCAGCTCCAGGTTGAGCTGTTGTTCAGCATCTTAGCTGTAGAGGGCAGTGTCACTGGCCCTCATATGTGGGATCCGAACCNCAGCATCTTAGCTGTAGAGGGCAGTGTCACTGGCCCTCATATGTGGGATCCGAACCGGGGCCCTCTGGCATCCCAAGCCAGCTCTTTACCAACGCGCCACTCAGCCGGCCCCGGCTATCCTTTCTAATTGCTAACTATGACCTCGTTAAAACAGCAGACTTTCCCAAGGAAGTCCTACATGCTTTAGAAATACAGTTTTTGCTCTCAAAAGATTTACAGTCTAGTAGTTTTTTCACAGAAAAACACACATTTAGGGTAAGAATAAATCTATATAGGTAAATATGGCTTTCCATCATCCCTAATATTTAAGCTTAAAAAAAAATAACACTGGCTTTGAGTATGCAAAATCTACACCAGTGGTTAATGTTGAACTCCTCTTTTTGACTTTGTACATAATCATTAAGAGTTAGAAGGGATCTTAAAGAGTATCTTCTTGGGTGATTTTCAAACAAGAGCCTTGGGAGTTGTGTGCTATTGGGCTCACTCATTATCTCCAAACCCAACCCAACCCAACCCAACACCATTACCCAAATTAATGTAGCTCTGTTTGTATTAGTTTTAAATATTAGGCATCAAATTAATATCTTTCCACTCGAAAAAAGTTTTACAATTAAAAATTATTTGTAGCAAATTAAAACTATTAATCTAATCTAATTCTTTGGAGCAGTCTTATCTTTCTAATTTTATTTTTCCTAGGCTAATATTAAAATTGGCTTTTACTCTCTGAACCAAAGGAAAGTACAAAGCTGCACGGTCCAATAAAGTAGCCACCACCCACATGTAGCTACTGAGCAACTGAGAGGTGGCTAGTCCAAATTCAAATGTGCAGTGAGTGGAAAATACACACCAGATTTCAAAGACTTGGTATGAAAAAAAAAAAAGGAAATACCTCTTAATATTTTTTTATATCAATCACGTTAAAATATTTTTAATGTACTGGGTTAAATAAATTATTAAAATTAATTTTACCTGTTTCTTTTAAAATTATAGCTACTAGAAAATTTTAAATTAAATATGTGGCTCGTATTTGTATCTTGCATTATATTTCTATTGGTTAACAGTAATAGAGTGTCATCTCTGAATTCTGAGTGGAAAGAAAAGTCATCTTTGGTTTAAAGACCCACCATTGGCAATTATAAAGTAGACAGTCTACTGAATTATATCCATAGGTATAATTATATACAGATATGTGAAAATTTATGAAGATACTTTTGAGCCCAATATTTTAAATGCTACTACAGGTATAATTTATCCCCATGAAATCCATAACTGAGAAATAGAGAAACTGCCAAAATTACCTTGAAATATGAGGACCACGTAGTCAGGAAGGTTACTCGTTAGCTCTTGCATAACATCATGGGAGCATAATATGAACTTGAGCTTTGGCAAAAAATTACAAAGTACCTATGTCCTGGGCCTTCAGGTCTCTTAAATATGAAATTCTTATATGCCAAGAGTGCTGCCTAGCAAATAAAAGGTATTTACCAGTATCTAAGTTAGGAAAGGGACAACAAAAAGGCAAGTGCAGTGTTTTCATTGATTATTGGAATTACATTGCTAAAATCAGTCTTAGTGCAATTCACAGAAAAGAAATTAAGCTGAACAGTAATTTTTGTTCATTTATAGGTTTTCTCTTTAGTTTCAAAAATCTTTCAAACCACCTTCACTTTGTCCCCCAGTGACATTAGTTAAACACAAACAAACGAAGTTACTAAGCAGTTAATAAATTTCAATGGAACGATAATCAACATTTATTTGACAGTTTCCTTTTTATCAGCCTCTGTATTAATGGATTTTTAAAAAAACATTATTTTCACAATTAGTAAAAAAATGTTCTTGGCTCATGTGATAGTTTTGTTTTGTTTTCATGTTCTACAAAGAGTACCTCTACCTTCAAGAATTCTGTCATCAGAGTAAGGATAAAAGTCACATGCTAGCAGGTTAGATTTAGTGTCATTCTTTAACTAGCAAAAGAAAGTTCTTTATACCCGAGAAGGCATTCTTTTTACTTGGATTGTTCAGAGTAAGAATGCCAATGCCATCATCTTTCTTCTGAAGGTCAATGGATCCACCAGGAAACTGCTGGAGTGTTTTTTTTATTTCTTCCTCATGGAAGCCATGAGATGTATTATAAAGTGACACTCCCATTTGATGTAGCAATTTTGTCTTTATAGACATAGATGATGTCTTCAAAAGACTTCCTGCCATTTCTGAAAAAGAGAGAAAAGTAAACAGTAGCCTAGAGAAACAGACATTTTTCTAACATTATACGTTTATAGGCTTTAGAGATAGACCTTTCTGTTTAATTGGGAGTACTTCCGCACTTCTAAAAGTGCTCTTTGAGGAGATGGTCAATATGGAATTCCTTTCCTTTCCCCCTTTCTCACTCCAAACTATTCACAAAGTATATAATTCCAGTATATCATTGAGAGATAATGACATAGTTATAGTGCATTTACTGGGATCCAATACACCAGCAAGGTTTAGAAGAATGCTGCTTTTCTGTACTTAGCATCATCTCCTGCCTCCACGTAGTCTTTTCTCATGACAGTAATTCTTCTTCCTCCAATTCTTTAACTTTTCCAAAATCTAAGAATAAATTCAGTCCAAATGTCCCTAGAAACAGTCTTAATGAAGAAGTGCTACAAGAACAAGCTCACTCTCCAACAGAAATTTTATTGTTAGCATTATACTTACCTTATGCAATGTTTCATTAAAAAAAAAAAAGCTGGAAGGGGTCCTGAGGAAAATGGGGAAAGAAACAGGAATGTGTATGTGTGGTTTCTGTGTTCCCTAGGGTTCCATCACTCTCCTCTTCTTACTTTATATATACATCCTGGGTAATCTCAACTCTGCCTATAGGCCTAGTTGGCCAATGCAAACATTTTTGTTGATATAAAACATACATTCAGAGAAGCATACACACATAAGTTACAGCTCAATGAATTTTCACAAGGCGAATACATTCAAGTAAATAGCACCCCATAAATAACCTGAATATCAGATGGTCCACTGTGCCACCTTTCAGTCACCACTCCAAACAAGAATAACAACTATCTTGATTTCTAATAACGCAAGATTAGTTTGCCTGCTTTTGAACTTAATATAAATTGAATAATATAGTATATATTCTTTTATGTCTGGTTTCAACTATCTTTGTGACATCCATTACTGTTATTATGTGTACTTAGGCTCTATAAAGTCCATTGTTCTCATTCTTGTATTTTATTATATGAATATGCCACAATATATACATTCTAAAATAAGTAAACTTTGGGGTTGTTTCCAGTTTGAGGCATTACAAATAGAGGTTTAAACATTTTATATGTGTCTTTGCAGTCAACATGTATGCATTTCTGTTGGCTACATATCTGGAAATAGAATTATTGGGTTGGGCTGCATCTGGCTTATAGTCATTAAATATTAAAGAATTTTGCATGTTTCTATTAAACCATTGGTAGTGTAAAATTGACCATGGTAAGGAGTATCAGCAAATTCTACATATCAATATCAATCTCTGTCTCTGTCTCTGTCTCTCACACACACACACACACACTCTCTCTCTCTCTCTCTCTCTCTCTCTCACACACACACACACACACACACACACACACACACACACACGCATGCACGTGCGTGCATTACTGGTTTCCCAGTACATCACTGATCATAATGATTGCATCTCTCTATCCAGTCAACTTTAAAAGATACTGACAAAGAGTTTTCCAAAATGGTTGTATCAATATAAACTGGTAGTTCCACAGCTAGTGAAGGTTCTAGTTGCTCCACAACCTTGTTATCATTTGCTATGTCTTTTTTGTTGTTGCTCCATTTTAGGTATTCTAGAGAGTGATATGTCATTGTGGTTTCACTTTGCATTTCTATGCTGTCTAATGAAGTCAAACTCCATTTTAATATGCTTATTGGTCTTTTGTATATCATCTTTTGTGAAGTACCTATTCAAGCTTTGTGCCCTTTTTCTATTTATTTGTTTTAATTATTAATTTCTTGAACTTCTTTTGTTTGCCTATAGCTTTTATCAAAACCCATACGACAACAAATCCCACATTTCTATCTCCAATTGAGACCTTATGCCTGTGTACTCCTAATTCAAACAGAAATCTACTGCCTTACTCCCCATTTCTAGAAATACCAAATGCTTTTCAAAATCATTCCCTAAACCTGAACTCATACTTCTCCTAAAATCTGTTGCTCCTTCTTTATTCCTTCCCTTAACTATCAATAGTATCATCAATCCAGTAAGCAATAGCAAAAAAACCCAATCTCTTTCCCTTCTCATTCTCCACATGCAACATACCTCTAAAATGGTTTCTTTATTCTTATCTTTCTCATCCTTTATTCCTTCTACTACTGACATAGTTCAAGCCTCATTAAATAACACCTGGACAAATACAACAGTCACCAATTAGTTTCACATACTCTTTAAAATCATTTATCTCTATAATCCAATCAGGTTATTCCAAATTTAAAGTTTTTCAATAGCTTTCTACTAACAAAGAGATCAAGTCCAAAGCTCACTTTGATTTGTCCTTTATGACATCTCTCTCTCTCATGACATCTCCACAGAGTCTACAAACAACCAGAGTTCCACAAATTTACCTTATTATATATTATTACCTCCACCTATAATGTCTTTCCTTCCTCATTGACCTGGTAAATAAATATACAATCATTTTTAAAAACTGAATTTTTAAGTTTCCTCTAAAAGTGATTTCCTAAGCAGAGATAATCATTCCCTTTATTTATCCCAACCCAGTATGTTATAGTATTCCATTTTAACACATTTTGCACATTAATTTCATTTTTCATTTGTCTTCTCACTAGACAGAAAACTTCCTGAGAGCAGCTTTTTGAGGTACATACATACCCTCTGTCACTAAGGCCTAGTATAGTGTTCACCATATAAAATGTACTTAATAAATGCTTAATGAAGAAAATGTGAGAAAATGAATAAAGAAATCATCAGGTTGCTGGATAGAATGTGACAAACTTGTTTTATAACTTTAGAAATATCTCTAATATGTGAGTTATATAAAATGATATCAGAAAGAGATGGAGAACATGGCACCTTCAAAAAGGTTACAATACAATCTCCCTTCCACTTGAAATTGCTTCACCTTCAAATGGCATTTTCGTTAAAGTGTCTCAGCAGAACACTTGGAACTGTATAAGTATCTAAAAATATAACACAGTAGAATGCAATCCCCTAAACAGATATGTTTTAAGAACTAGGAACAGTATTTCAAAATTTCACCACTAAAGTGACTTATAAATACAAAGACAAATTATTTTATTGAAAGCTTTATTGCCCTCAAATATATACAGAACTGTAATGTTAAATATTTCAATGAGTTGTAAGATATTTCCATTTATTTTTAGATATTGTATATTCTTAACCAAATATCTCAAATGCACACTCCTAGAAGTATAAATCTATGTACACATTTTCAAAGAAATTGAGAAGATTTAAAATAAGGTGGTCTCTCAGGACTTGAGCATAAACATAATGAGTGAGCTTGAAGGGGAAATAAAGTGATAAAGGTAGAAAATTTAGATCTATGAAAAATGGAAGGGTGGGGGGGACTTCAAAAATAAAATGTTATTACTAATTAAGTATGAAGTGGTTATAAAAAAAAACACACAAGGATTTTGGAAGCTTCCTAAATTATCATCCAAATGTAAATATCAAGTTTCCTCAAGAACTCTCAGGGGAAGAAACACAAACTAAAAATTTCAAGAGTTATTAAGATATTGGTTTTCAGCCAAAGGCACATAATTCAGTCAAAATACTATAGCTTTCTGTAGGAAGCGAGGGGAAGCAGTTTGCCACCCCAAAATATGCCTTTTGGGGAAACTGATAACTGTAAGTTGGTTATTTTTAAGAAATAAAAGACTCAAAAAGAAACTTTGAACCTCCTTCTTTACCCACCTAAAGGAATTCATATAGAAAAACCTGCTCCAGGAAGGGGCCTATTATCATAACTACAGTTTAATATGAACTAAGTATGATAGACTGGTAGGAATCTAGCAAGACCTGTTTGTGATCAAAGTCCTCTCTGTGTCCCATTATTAAAAATGGCCGAGCAAACATTTGTTTACCAAACATCTGCTTTCCCATCTCCATATGAACTGCCTGCCTCTTCTTTTAAGTCCCAAACTTCAACACCCATCTTTCTCCTTAGCTCAAGATAGCTTATAAGCCTTAACTGCCTGATTTCTCCTCAGGCCCCATGTTCTTATGGGACCCTCATAAGTACATACATAATAAATCCGGTTATTTTCTCCTGCTACTCCATCTCATGTCAATTTGATTATCAGACCAGTCAGAAGACTTTAGAAGGGTAGAAGGGAAATTATTTTCCTCCCCTACAGAGGCAACAAAGGGAAACTGTTTCCACCAATATTGCTGCCACTTTGAATTTTCTTAGTTCTGTTCTTCCTTAATTTCAAATTCACAAATCCTCTCTACAGTATGTTTATTCATTCTCTCTCTCTCTCTTTAAATCTCTCTCTCCCTCCCTCCCTCAGCTCATGTGTTAAAAGGAACCCAGGGCTTCCTTTATCTTGGAAAGTGTCCCATATGAAGAAAGTCAAGTAAAGTAGTGCTCAGGACTCCTTAGGCTGGCTGCTAGTCTATGAAAAAGAGTCTCTCAAAGTCACATACCAGGTCAGTTCACAAAAGCTGAGAAGCTCACATAGAGAGTCAGAGCCAAACACAATATACCCAAGCTTGCTTTTCTCCTGGAGTATGCTTTTCGCAACTTTTGCCACTGGGGATAAGTCAGAGATGGAAGATATAGCTCAATGGAATATTAAATTGGGGCAGAGGTCATGATCTTCTCCACATCGACCATGACAGCAGTATATAAGAAATGTGCCAAGGAAACCTGGTAAGTACTTGGATGGCTATTAAAAAAATATAAATTTGCCTATGTTTTCCATAATATTGTGTTTGGGGAAAAGAACAAAGAAATAAATAGAAAATGAGGAGTAAGGTTTATAAAATCATTATCATTTTAAATTATTATTGTGAAATAATAGAATCAAGAAACAATAAATCTTCTCTCATGGTAAGGAGTCTGTTCTGTCTTCATACATTACCCCTCCATCCAGTACCCAACACCACAAAACTGGTACAGATGCCATCAGGTCTGTATCTGCTTATCCTTTAAATCACTGCAAATTTAAATATTTATGGTAGTATTATTTTTACCTCATCAGACATCTTTGATATGCTCATTTTTCCAAGGAAACCTTAAATACTTCATGCATCCTTCTCTGTATTAATTCCATATTTTCTGTCTTTCCCCCAACCCCACTCCTGTTCCCCTCCCACTACTAACTCTCTCTTCTTTTCCCTCTTCTCCTCATATTCTCTTGTCTGCCACAGAATAATACCATAAAAACTCAAGGGCACTGCTTAAGCCTACCAGGTTTAGGAATCCAGTTCTAGGAATTTGAAAATAGCCTATTCTGTACACTTTCATCCCAATTCTAATTTCAGAGACTAAGAGTTCAGTACTGAGAAGATGGCAAGGTATTAGCCACTATTAAACTCCTATATACCTAAAAATACAAATAAACAAACAGGTTGAGGTTCGGATTTTGTACAAACATGTAGTTTAGCAATCAGCATTTTGCATTCATTCCAAAATCTTAAGGCAATGCAAGGGTTCTGAGGGATTTATAACTTAATAAACTTTCTTCAGAACAAAGGATATGTTTAAAGCTTGTCACGCAGGATGCTTTGCTGTCCTGCTACAAGCAGATTCAGCTGAACAAGTTTACAACCAGGCCACTGGAAAAGGGAAGAGAAGAGAGCTCCATGGACACGTGATATCAAAGGTGTTACCCTGTCCATTTTTTTTTAACGTTCTACAAAGGTGATCAAATAGTTCCCCTCCCTGCACAGGGAATAAGCTAGCCGTTCTCCTAACAGCCATAACCTGTTTTAAACATGCTGGAATTTGGTAATACAAAAAATGAACACAAATACATACTTAATGGGAAAATAATTAGCCTAAGGCAGGTAGTAAACAAACAAATCAGAAATATTCTATTTTAGACCGTCAATATCTGATCTGTTTACCAGGTTATGATTTGGTTTTAGACTGTCATTATATAATGTACCTTTCAAGTATCATTACATGCCACACACGCCCCTCTTCCTCACACAGCCAAAATGAATTTTTCAGTTCCTCAAATCCTGCAGGTTTTCTCTTCATTCCAAGCCTTTGTATATTTGATCCCTCGCTTGTTACACTTTTCTCTTCCTCAGAGTAACTCCAAGTCATCTCCTTTAATACTCTACACTACATAAAATACTCTGTTCTCACAGCATTTATATTCTTTATTAACCCTCACTCACACTTTCCTGTGATTACTTCCTTAACCAAATCTTCCCACTAGATTTGGTTGCAGGAAGGCATTTGCAGAACCTAGAGCAGCGCTTGACAGGTGATATTTGCCAATAATATGGCATACAAGACTTAAGAATCCATAATGCTGTACCAGGCTTCAGAATCTGTCCACAAACCAACTCTCCACCTACCGTTTATTATTCTCACCACTCACTCACCCTGTGTCGACTCCATTCCTCTCTGCAGGCTGGTTTGTCTTCCTGGACTGATGATCACTGCCTGTGTCCCACCTGACTATTATATACTCCCCTTTCAGGTCACACCAGCTAAGTTTCAAGAAAAGATCAGCTGTTTGATTTGCTTACTATGCTCCTCCCTCAGTACATTTCACAAATTATATCATTCCCTCAAGGCTTATTTCTTCCAAGAGAGTTATAGTTCTTCACAGAAGCCCTCTTATTTCTGCCGATGTCCAGTTTACTCTGTACCTCTAGCACCTAGAGCGATAGTTGGTAAACAGCAGGCTCTCACATGTGAAAATGAGGCGGGGGGGAGGAGTGGAAACATAGATTTAGATTTTCTCTCAAGGTCCTTATCAGCCTTTTCAACACATAAGTAATTTAAGTAATCTGTGGTTTTAATCCCTTATATTTGTGACTCTTGTATGTGTGCAGCAGTAAAAGTACTATTGAGGCTCAAAAAAATTGTAGAATGAAAGAACATATTCCAAAAATGAGTTGGACATTTTTTTTTTGTTTGGAAAGTTGGCTGCACAAAGCAAATGATGTAAGTTTTAGTTAAGCAAGATGATTTAACACATAGCTAGTGAGAAGGAAAATTATGCAGGTCCCTGGGAACATCACCTACTGTTGAAATGAATTTCTAGGTCCAAGATGGAGTTCCTCCTGTGCAGGGTGGCACATCAACATACCAAAACTTAGATAACTAGATAAATTTGCCATCCCATAAATGCTCCGTTTGCCTATAAATGCAATATATTGAGTTGGCCAACCCCTCAAAGACAAGCCAACTCTGGGCCTCTCAACATAGGCTGACTATGTGGCCCCCACCAATCCGATATTTTCTGTCTCTTTTTCTTTATTCTTCATCCTACAAAAGCTCTGGGCCTTCTGCCTCATTCTGCAGTTCTCCGGAAGGAGACTGTCCGCTTCGTGACAGTCTGAAAATCAATGCATTTGTTTGCATCGCCGAAATTGTTTTCTTTCGTTATTTTTTAACACTACTTAGCACAGGGCCTGGCAAGTATTCCTAATTTAAATGAATGCGTTGAAATGATGCCTCCCCTACTCTCCTGAAAATGTTAACTGCTGCTATCTGTCCACGTTCTCAGGAAAGTCTTCCTCCTGTTTCCCCAGCGCCCTCGCTCACCTGGCCAAGTCCTGCGGCGGCGCTGGGCACCGCGACCCCACGCCCAGCAGAGGGCAGTGAGCCTGCGCGGCGGCGTCGCAGGGACCGCGTCGCTGGGCGCCGGCAAGTCCCGGTTTGGAATTCGTGCGGACGGGCGCTAAAGTCCATTACACAGCGACATTCTAGGGGTCTCTCCTAGGTGGCACTTAATATGCAGCCCCTATGGCCTTTGCAGGCCACAGCAGCGGCGACTTTCCCTTCCGCGCCCCCACGTCCTCCTTCCGCTGTCCCCCGTCCCGTTTCCGTCCTCTGTGCCCGCCCTCGGCCACGGTGCGCCGCCCTGTGCCCTCCCTTGTGTCAAGCGGGCCCGGGGGCGCCGACTCCTGCTGTAGGTGCTTTGTCTGTTTGGTTTTGCCTCACAGGGTTAGAGCTGGTGCAGGTGTGAAAGTGGAGAAGGAATCCAGTTCAGGGGAATATTGAAATGATGAAAACTTTTCCGCCCGCTCCCCCTCGCCCAGCTCCTGCGCCACCGGGGCTGCCTTGCGCGCTCACTCCGGGCTCCTGCGGAGCCAGCGCAACGGCCATTTCCCTCCAGCCGCCATCGTGATCATCTACCCGGATCTGCTGTTCTCCGATATCTACAACGTCCGGGAGAGGTTGCACAAGGGCTGTGCCTGGAGGTGGACGGGAAGATGGTCAGTAGGAGAGGGTAACACTGATGACTCGCTCATTGGTGGAAATGCCTCCGCCCGAGGGCAAAGGTACAGAAAGTGCAGTAATGGCTGTTGTAGATACTGTCGTGAACCATGATTCGCAGGAAACCAGCTTCACAAAAGAAGCCTAGAAATGCATGAAAGATTACATGAAATCAATAAAAGAAAAACGTGAAGAACAGAGAACAGAAAGAGTAAAACCCTTTATGACAGGGGCTGCAGAACAAATGAAGCACATCCTCGCTAATAAAACAACAAAAAGTTTTTTATTGTTTAAAACATGAATCCAGATGTCAGGGTTGCTCTGCTAGATTACCATGAGGATGGTGGAACCCCTTTATGATTTTCTTTAAGGCTAGTTTAGAAATGGAAAAATGTTAACAAATTTGGCAATTTGGATCTAGTACCTGTTACCATCATAACTGGCTGCTGCTTTTCATCCATACACCAGGACTAGGACAAATGGGACTGATATTATCTTGAGCTCTTCATTTATTTTGACTTTGATTTATTTGGAGTGGAGGCATTGTTTTTAAGAAAAACGTGTCATGTAAGTTGTCTAAAAATAGAATGCATTTCAACTCAAAAAAAAAAAAAAGAACGAAATGATGAAGTAAGTGGCTAACTTGCATAGCCACTAAGAAGATCCACAGTATCTCCCATGTCAGTGAACCTGGGTCAGTGATATGTGCACACAGAAAATTTGCAGAAAAATTTCTGTGCTCTAAGTGAAATGTGGAATCAGAAAGCTTCAAATCCAAAAGAGGCCTGCAAACTGGGGTTGCGTGAATGTCAGCAGAAATCTATGAATTACTGTCTCAGGGACTAGATTGACTGCCTTTGCACAATTATATAAACTTGCCAGTATTTTGCCACAATATTAGAGCATGGAGGAACAACTCTTAAAATCTGGGAATAAAATTGCCCACCATCCATGCAGAACTGAGGCACCAGAATAGAAGTGAAACTGATTGAAGGAAAAAGAAAATTAAATTTCTTGCATACTATCAAAGCAAAGTATAATATTTTTCTGTCAAAGCAAAACGTAAAATTTTTGTTGACTCCTTTTTTTGTAAAGTAACTTAGTAGTTCTACTTGTATTTAATCTTCCTTTCTTTTTTTAAAATTATATAATCTGGTATTTGAGACTTACTTATATTACAAAATTTTTATTTTTTACATTTCCTATCTTTTATTTCAGTAATTTTCCAAAGTTGCATTTCATTTTTTATACCACACTTAAAAGATTTTAGACTTAATCCTATGTTTAAAACCGTTGGTTGTATTATAGACCCACTTCAACCTTGCATTTTAATTCGCCTCGTATTTGGTTAGAAAGGGGCTTAAAACGTATTTTGTGTGACTTTTTTGTTTGCTTTTTTCCCCCGAGAAGTACATACATTGTCTGTTTTCTAAGCCCATGTATATTTGAAATTGTCTTTTCTTTATTTTTCTTTCCCACATGAACTTCAGTTGGCTGGTAATCAATTCTTGGATCACAACCTCTCCCTTTTCTCTATAGACCTTATTCTCTTCTGCTAGAGCAGAAATATAAGGCCAATCTGATATTTGCTCTTTTATAAGAAATCCTCTTCTTCTACCTATGTGTTTGTAGGACTTTTATACTACTCTTGTAATGTTATAGATTACCACCAAAAGATTGTCTGAGTGTGTATCTCTTTTCAATGATAATTCATGGGCTGCAGGGAACGTTATCTCTCATTTATGCATGCATTGCTTTTTCTTCCTGAGGCAAGTTTTCCTCAGTAACAACACAAGTACTAAGGCGAGCTTTCTGTTTCTAGTTCCCATTTTTCCAACATTTTAAGTCCCTTTCTAGGTAAATTCTACATTACAGATTTTCTAATGGAGTTGACAATGAAGAAATAAATATGTAATAGAGTGTCAGACATTAGTAAATCCTATGAAGACAGATAAAACATGTTCAGCCTAGTGTCAGAAATTAGTATTTTAGGTTGAAGGAAGGCTTGTACTTTTGTTGTATTTATGAATTCCTGTTCCTCTTCATGACAAACACCAAGGTTCTCAAGCATCGTCAGGCATACAGTACCATTAGGAGCAAGGTAAATGTGTCGATTCCTGGTCCCACTTCCAGATACTTGATTCTGAGCAGGGGTCCTTAAGTCAAATGTTGAGAAAATGATATGATGTCTTACTTATACCGGGGGTGCCAAAAAAATGTATGCAAGTGGACACTGGTCAACGTTGCTCAAGCAGTAGTTTACTGTAATCAGAAGTGTCTGGATGCTGCAGGCCGGCCAAGTGGCTCAGTTGGTTAAGAGCTCACTGAAGA
>NW_017731690.1:1142700-1156308 GCF_001890085.2 Hipposideros armiger
AAAAAAAAGAATAAGCAGAGGAACTGCTTTAAAAGCCCAAAGATAGTATGAGGTGAAAGCAAAGGCTATGAAACTTGTTTTTTGAAAAGGAGAAAAGGCAGTTTTTCCCAAGTAAACAAGGATGGAAACGTTATTAAAGAGATAAGTGTATATTTTTTGATGAAGGGAAAGGTGTGGCAATATGCCTTGAGATAAAACATCAGTAAGCTAAAATAAATTATGAGAGCTGGCTTCGATCTTGCTAAAGCATTGAATCCCTACAGTGTGTGTGAGGGAATTATACATTAAAATGTCCCTGGGTCTTTTTTTATTTTTTTGCCTCCCCCAGAAGCTGACTGTAACCCAAGCGCTCATGTGCAAGCAGTTCATTGAAAGTGTTAAGAACACAGGTGAGGTAATACAGAGAAGCGAAGGAAGTGTTATTAAGCATGCTACCACAGTGTGAAAATGGAGCCTAATCCCTGGGGAAGCTCTGGAAAACAGTGCAAAATACACGTATAGGAATTCTCCCAGCCAGGGAATGATGAGAGCTGGAGCACCAGTGAGTCACTGCTAATTGTCTTTGGGGATATCAATTTACTGGCATTCTGTCCTGCTGTGATTTCCAGGAAAATGGTTCTGGCAGTCCATAGATAGTCTCTGACAAAGACGCAATAAGTAATTGTTGGAAGCCATGCTGGTATGCATGGAAATTATGGTTATGGATAGGGCGTTGACAGTGCTTGCTACATCAAGGAGTTTTTCAAACAAACCAGCCTGTGCTCTTCTATTCCCTTCACCCACTACCCCAAATTCTGACCCCTCTTTTATATGACAGTATTGAGAAGAAGTGCATGTAGACATCTCTCCCTCAGAAAGATGCCCCAGCAATGAATAGCATCAGCTTATTGGTTAAAGACCGTAGGAGTTAAATGAGAAAAGGTTTCCACTGGACTGAATAAAGCCATGGTGGGAGGAGAGAAAAACTCTTTTTAAGGTTTCTTTGCAGGAATATGATTGTAAGTCCACAAGAAATGAATGAAAAAATTCCTGGAGTTAAGGTGAAAATCGCAAGAACTCATATGATCCAGTCAGCCTTGTCTTTGACATACAGTAACATGAGGTGTTCTGAGGAAAAGGAGTGAAGATTGTGAGTGTGGGAGTTATTGTGGTTTATGAACTGATTTTGTGAGTCGATGAAAGGCTAATGAGGCTAGGGACTTAATGGTGCCAGAAAGAAGGGCAGAGCCGAAATGTATAAGCATGGAATTAGGCTGGAAAGGTAAGAGAAGTCAGAAGGGGCCCCCAATGTACTGAAAGAATACAGAAGGGGGAGGAAACCAAAGGTCATATGATGACAAAGAGTACGTGCAACAATTATGGAGGAAACAGAGCAGGAAGAAAGGATTAGATTGAAGTGGAGCCTTGTGATTTAATTTTCAAAATGGAGCAATTCAGAGTGTCAGACTATGACTGAAATGACATGGAGGTTAAAGTTTGGAAATGTGGAGCTTGAGAAAATACAAGGCCAGGCCTTCTGATTTTATATATATATAAATATAAATATAAATATAAATATAAATATATATATAAATATATATATATACCGTATTTCCCCATGTATAAGATGTACCCTTTTAAAAAAAATTTAGGGTCTAAAAACTGGGTACGTCATACAGTGGTTGCAGATTTTTTTACTTGCATTTCCCGCTGAGGATGAGGCAATATGTGAAGACTGATTCATCATCAGACTCAGATGAGGAAAAGCTAATGGTTGGGAGTTTTGACAGTGATGAGGGGTTGTATGAATTTTGTGATCAATAAAACTTGAGTTCAATAACTTTATGTAATACATTTTTTTTCAAATTTCGGGCCCCAAAATTAAGGTGCGTCTTATACATGGGAAAATACGGTATATATTAGGTTATCAGAAAAGGTTGATGCATTTTGCAATGAAAAACAGAAAAAACACGTCATGACTTTTCCGACAATCATATATATATATATACAGCTTTCCTTTCTTAAAATGTGTATACATTTTTTGGCACCCTCTGAATATATATTATATATACTATATTTAGAGGGTGCCAAAAAAATGTATACACATTTTAAGAAAGGAAAACTGTATTAAAATTGTAATACTCAATATAAACCAATAACAAAAGATGAATACAAGTCACGTTTGACTTCTACAATTACAAGAGGTGCTCAGAGTGGTTACCGTCAGCGTCCAGACACTTCTGATTATGGCAAACTACTGCTTGAGCAACATTGAATGAAGTGTCCACTTGTGTATATTCTTTTGGCACCCCCAGTATATATGATGGCAAGGGATAAAAAGAAAAAGAAAATTATCAGCTTAGCATTAAAGTTATGAAAGAAGATAATGTGTGGGATGTTTTGTAACAACTAGGAGATGCTGCAATAAAGATTTGGAAAGAATGACATAATTTTCAAAATTATGCATCATGCAAAATTATTTTGGTATTTGACTCAGAAATATCATTTGTTTCATTTAGTATTTAGTCTTTCTAATTCACACAGAAGGAACTCAATCAAGAATAAGCTCTTCTTTAGTTTTAACCATTATTTTAAGATTTGCTTACCTGAATGATAACAATTTGAATTTTATAGTAAGCATATCAAAGTGTGCAATGGCTATTTTCTATGTAAACATGAGTTTAAGCCCTCACTTCTCCACCCCCAACCAGCTTTCCACCCTTAGGTCTGTGCCATATGGAAATCCTTGTAGCACACCTCAAGATAAGTATTATTCACTTCAGTTTATTGATGAGAAAACAGGGTGATTAAATAAATTGCAAAGTCCTCACAGCTGGTAAACACGAAAGTTATAATTTGAACCCAAATCTTGTGGGGGTTTTTCTTACAGTGCTTCAGTTATGCTTGTGTTCCCCCCCCCTTTTTTTTAAAATAGACATTTTATTTATTTGTACTTAAACTTATAAACCAACCAGCCAAACTGGTACTATTGTCATAATACAGTAAAGTACAAAAACATCTTTTACAAATACTTAAGTAATAAACAAATTAGGGGTTGTAGTAAATCAACAAAAGGGGCAGAGGAAATCAATGAAGCACATTATAGCTCCTCAACCTCTCACCTGAGTTGAGGTTTTTTTAACAAGCTTCCCAAACCCAGAAAAAGGAATAATCCTTCATCACACATCTTCGTATTTTTACTTTCTGTTCTCGAAATAAGATTCTAGGTCCTAAAGATATCCAAAATATTATTCTTTCTAGTTATCTATAGCCAGAGACACCTTTTACCATCATTTTGTCTACAACAGCAAAGCTACAGAAACCTCGTTGGTTAGACTCCAGTCATACCCCATTCTCACCCCCAAAATTGACACAATAAGCATAATGAGAAAGAAGCAGGATATCAAGGCAGAGATACATAGAAAAATCCTAGCAGTGATACAGTCTCTGCCCAGATTGATTCATAATATACCCATCGTCACATAGCATCAGACTGTATGTTCATGGAGTAATTTGGGAATAAATCCATGATTTGCTGGGTGCTATAATACCTAGGGGTTTGCTGTATCACCTCATAGCTTTCCCCAGCGGTTTCCAAGGCGGCCTCCAAATCACTGACAGGTCGATTTTGCTGGAACTGGATCTGGGGCAGCAGGGCTTCCTCCCCACAGCTGTAGAGCTGATTGTTCCAGGCCTGGGTGTTCCAAGACTGGTTGTTCCAGGCTGGGGGGCACCAAGTCTGACTGTTCCAGGAATGGTAGCTCCAAGGTTGTTTGTTCCAGGAATGGTNTGTTCCAGGAATGGTAGCTCCAAGGTTGTTTGTTCCAGGAATGGTTGTTCCAAGTTGGGTTATTTCAGGTCTGGTTGCTCCACACTGAAAAGTTTCCAGAAGCGTTCACCAGGCATCCCTGGTGACAGGAAGAGAGGCCTGGGTACTCTGCAGTTGCTGAGCCCTTCCGAGTCACACAGTTGCTGTTCTTTGGCCAGTTGTATTTCTGCCACCTCTTACATTTCATTCTCTGGTTCTGGAACCAGGTCTGAATCTGTTTGTAGCTAAGGGTCAGAATTTTGGAAAGCTCTTGCATCTGCTGGAGGCTGAGACATTTCTGACTCTGAAATCGCTCATTGAGTACACCAAGTTGGGCCTCTGAGAAGACGGTTCTGATCTTCTGTCTCTTGACCTGGGCCTTCCACTCCTCCTTCACGTTTTTTTTCGGTCTCCGTGTGGGGTGTCTCAGCAGATTACATTTGCAAGGATGCATAATGTTCTTCAGGCCCATAAATCTCAGGCACTGGTGAAGGTTCCCTGGAATTGGATGCTTTGGGGCAAGGCGGGCTTTGGGGACAAGTCAGATCCACACTCATGTTGCTTTGCAGTAACAGGACCCAACCAGCTCTATTTAACAAAAGGTGAGGTTGTGTTTCTCTTTTGTGTCTATACTGAGCACTCAGTTATATAAAAATATCTGCCCTCCATTTGGTTTCTTATACTAGTTTTAGAGGTTCCTTCAACTCACTTTTTAAAAAATTGAGGTTTATGTCTGAGTAAAAAGAAGGAAGTATATTTTAAGACTGCTAACACACATTTTTGACTGTGTGGCTACATAGCCGGGCTGATGTAGGAGGAGGGAGTAAGCAGAGGGTTCAAAGTTGCTGTTCCCAGTATTTGCTTAGATATTCTTAATTCTTGTTTTATATTTCCTGTGCAGGTCTTGGGGCTATATGGCCTTAAACACAGTTCTTTGTTTGCTCTGTTTTGCAAGAGAATGAACCCTCATTCCAGTTGGTTTACTGCCAATGGTATCTACTGGAGAGTGGGAGGAAGATGGAAGCCATGGCTTTTCTCCAACTCCTAGCCGTGGTGTCATAACTGGTGGCAGTGTGTTTCCTAATGGGGCTCCAGCTCCTGCCAGGTGACACTGACCCCTGTGCTCTGATCATGCCAATTCTGCCTTTTGTCTCTTCAGAATGAGAAGGGGCAGATAATGATTTCCTATTGTTGCTAATCTCTGGATAGTTCACTTCCTGTGTTGGGCTTCTCAGTTTTTTATCACCATTGCAACCATTGCCCTGCATAAAATCCTGATGTTTTAAATATGCAGCTGTTTCTGTTTTTCTGATCAGATCTTTACATACACCCCAAATACTTTATATTTATTATAAAGCTTGGTGCCCTTCTCCTCCACCTTGGTATCGCACACTGATTGTCAGGTGAGAGGTGCTTGAATGAATGAATGAATGAATGAATGACTAAGACATGTAAAACTTTTTCTCTCCTCAAACGATCTCAGTCCCCTCCTCCCTTCTTATTGTTGTCCTGGAATAATAAGGTAAAAAAAATAACAGAAAAAGCAAAGCTGTTTTGTTCTATACTTGCTGACACATCCTCATGTTGCTCAAGCACCAAAAAAAGTCAAATCAAACACACACAAAATAAGTGACATCTGCCCTAGTAATTAAAATATAAGTGCAATATTTGAATGTACCAAAGGAAAAAAAAAAAAAAGAAAAAACTTCATGAAACTAACTTGAGAAGGTGACAGTGGGGAAAGCTGAATGTGGTATGGCTTTTTAGAACCAGAGGAAAATCAGATGAGCACTGAACTAGTTTTATTTTAACTCAAAAGTTGTTCTTTCCTGGGCCGGCCGAGTGGCGCAATGGTTAAGAACTGGCTTGGGACGCCAGAGGGCCCCGGTTCGGATCCCACATATGAGGGCCAGTGACACTGCCCTCCACAGCTAAGATGCTGAACAACAGCTCAACCTGGAGCTGGGCTGCCATGAGTTGCCCGCGATGGCGTAGGCTGCAGCCGCTGCTGCAGTGGGTTGCCATGGGCTACCGTGTGTAGCCAGCAGCCAGCGTGAGCGGCCAGCAGCCGCAGTGAGCGGCTGTCCAGAAGCCGGCGACTGATGTGCCTCACCCGGGAAGAGCGCAATGATGGTGCCAACTTGGGCCAGTGAAGCAACGTCCTCCACAACTAGACTGAAGAACAAAACAACAGCAACTTGTCTGTTCCCCTTCCCCCGATTCCCCAACAAAATCTTTAAAAAAAAGAAAAGAAGGAAACCTTCTATGTTTAAAAAAAAAAAAGTTCTTTCCTGTTATTTTTTTCTGTCAAGTGATTTGAGTTTGAATGAATCATGTAAGTGACTCAAGCATTTTGAAAGTATTACTATTTATTTAATTCAGTAGGAAAGAAGGGAGAATTAATTTTGAAGTTTCAGAAATCCTAAAAGACATATTCATTTTTTTTTTTTTAAGATTTTATTGGGAAATTGGTGGAGGGAACAGTGTTGGGGAATCGGGGAAGGGGAACAGACAAGTTGCTGTCCTTTTGTTCTTCAGTCTAGTTGTGGAGGACGTCCCTTTGCTGGCCCATGTTGGTATTGTGATCATTGCACTCTTCCTGGGTGAGGCAGATTGGTCACTGGCCACAGGACGGCTACTCACGCTGGCTGCCAGCCACTCACGGTAGTTTTACGGCGGCCCTGCAGCCCCACTGCAGCCTATGCTGTCCCCTCACAGCAGCCCAGCTCCAGGTCGAGCTGTTGTTCACCATCTTAGCTGTAGAGGGCTCAGCATCACTGGCCCATGTGGGATCCAAACCGGCGGCCCTGCTGCTCAGAGCTTGCGCTCCCAAGCCAACTCTTAACCAACAAGCCACTTGGCCGGCCCAAGATGTAGTCATTTTTAAAAGTGCAAAGTCATGTGTGATCTCTCCAGAAGTCACAGTTTGGGCAGGCCCTGCAGGTTTTTCAGATCTATTTTCATCACGGCAGAGCTCACTGTATACCTTCCTGTCATTTCTGGAGGACCTTCTGTCTTTCTTTTCCTTTGTGAGGGCAGCAGTGGGTCACCACAGTGGGAACGGGGCGGGGTGGGGGGGAGGTGTCAGTTCAGTCTTTTGTTGCCATGATTATGAGGAAATATCTCAGTTCTTGCAAAAAGAAAGTGAAGAAATAATCAAAGTAGGCAAAAATCACTTAGTCGGCATCAAAAAGCAATGAGCTGAAAATGATTTCTTTGTGTAAAGGAATTTCACAACATTAAATATTGCTCTGGAATCCAAATTCTTTTATGTCAGTAACATATCTGAAATGCTACTCTGGGGTGTTCTAATGATCAATTTAGGATAAGGGACAGAGTAATTCCAGCTGTTATTTTAATTTAAAGTATCCACACTAGATTAAAGTAGGCGAACTGCACAGAGAATAGCACATCCCTGGCGTATAGCTATGCTGGTTCCATTTAGAGCAGGAGGAGTGAGGCAATTGAAGGGCTGTAAAAATAAATTCTTTAATAATATATTGTGTAGTATACAGCAGTATGGCTCATGCAGAGAACTGGAAACACAGTTCTATAGCTGAAGTGGGGGGAAGAACGGATACCGCAATGCCTTTTAAGCTGCCTGAATTTCTCTATTTTTCTTGATTAAAATTGTAGAGGATTTGAGAGTCTGGTAGGTTGAATTATGACCCTGTATTTCATCTCTCCTGGGGCCCACCCCTTCATGTCCAGTTGGACATTTCCTATCTCTAAAGCAGAGTGTCTTTTCCAGCTTTTTTGCTTTGGCGTATGGGATGTGAGTAGATGTAAAGCAGGCAGGAAGTTGAAATTCACTTGAAGATGTGGGTTTGACCTCTTGCATCTGTGCATTTCTGCTCTTATTGTGGGGAGAGCTTCCCTTGGGTAGCTGCTGCCTCTTTTGCCTGGACACCAGAGCAGAATCACACCATCAGACCAGTGGATCCAGGAATGAAATAAATGATACTTGCTTTAGGTCACTGAGGGTTTGGGGCGGGGTTGTGCAGTGTTGCTGCGACAGTTAGCTGACACCTAGGACCTCCTTTTGCTGCCGAATTTCAGAATCAATTGAGAAAGAGAGAGACAGGGAGAGAGAGGAATCAGCAGATAGAGAGCAAATACTATCACTATTATGAAAATCCTTCTTTGGAGGATGAGGCTTAGGTGTATTTGCACACTGGCTTTAAATATTGACCTCTGAATCACACAGGCCTCTTGATGCAGCTACAGCAGATTTGGCACGTAGAGACTGCGTTTTTTCCTTTGAAACTCTGCCAGGAAGAGAACAGAATGGCTGTATTTGGCAGGCACATCTCAAAGCAGAGGGACGGGAAGGGGTGAAATATGTGTATCTAGCTCTCATTCTGAGGTTTATCCATAAGATAATTTCTATCTCGAAAACTGACTCATTAATGTTTACTTTTCAGTATTCTATAAGGGTTAAATTAAAATAGAAATAAAACACCAATATACTGCCTGATATAGACTGTGCTCAACATCCTTAACTTTATTCTTCCTCTACCCTAATCTGCCTCTGTTTTGTGTTTTTTTAATCTATTTTTCTTTCAGCGTTTCCTCTTCCTTTTGATTTTGTTACTATACCTTCATCTTTCTAATTCAACTCTAAATTAATGACAATACATACTATATTGTGTTTTATCTTTTTTTGTTCCTTTTTTAATTTATAAATCCAATGCGTTAAATATTTATTTCCTTCTATAAACACCAATCAAATTAAATTAAATTCCTTTAAAAAAATCACTTGAAGATGTGGTTTGGACCTCTTGCATCTCTGCATTTCTGCTCTTATTGTGAGGAGAGCTTCCCCTGGGCCAATGGATCCAGGAGTGAAATAAATGCTCATTGCTTTTATGTCACTGAAATTTTGTGATCCTTTTTTTGTGGGGGATATTCCATTGATTTTCACTTTTTAGGTCATTGGCTCTTAACAGTATCATCCTGCATTCCCCTCAGTATGTTTCTGTCAAATTTCTCATCGGTTTTCTATTTGCACTTGTGGTTTTCTAGAGAGAACTTATTCCTTCTAATTTAATACTTGTTTACTACTTGTTTAATACTGATTGTACTTTTGAAATCAAATATTTTTAGATAATTATATATCAAAGCAATATGTAGGTCACTAAAAACATTGTTGTATTTCCATTTTAATTGCTCACCTCTATTTCTGTTTGTTTGTTTTTGGTGGGTTTTAAACATCAATGTTTAAACATCAATGTTTTTGACACAAGAGTGTCAAAAAAGTCAGCACAGGGCCTAGGTGAAATAGTTACTCAAACACTGGATAAAAGGAAGAAAGGAAGGAAGGGAGGAAAAGAGGGAGGAGTGGAAGAAGAAAAAAAAAGTAATAAATTCAATAGCTGTCACATGGCAGGGTGATAGAAACATGAAAGGAGTGAATAGAGGCTATCTGTTCTGAGGAAACAAAGGGAAAACCAGTCCCATTTGTCTTAGAACCCAGTGAAACATGAGCAAAAGCCAGGGCAGCCTGCAATGTGATGGGGGTGGAGACTCAAACAGCATCTGAGTCCACTGACAAGACAGTCTGTATAAAGGCGATAAATATGAAACTTCTGAATCCATCCTCATTTGTCACTTCTAGGTTCTTTATGGCTTTTGGACAAACAGGACAGTGATGTGAGGAAAGACCTAAATAACTTAAAAACGTTATCTACCAAAATAGTTTAGAAAGAAAATAATACTGACAATAGAACAGTATGAAAATTTCAGACTACCATCAAAATGTACTTTGGGAGCTCTTTGTTAGGGTAAAATATTTCCTAAGATTTGAGGAAAATACGTTCTTTGGTTTTATAGATCATTTTGTGAGCGTTGAATGGAGCTAGCTCCACATTTTTCTCTAGCACACACTCCTCTACCGAAAGGCCTGCAACACTTTAAGCATTAGAAAAGGGAAAGGCAGAACTGTTCGTGCTTTAACATCAATAACATTAGCCCCTGTAAAGACCGGCTGCTCTCCTATTCCCATATTTAGTAACGTGGGGAATAACAGGGAAGATGCATTAATAACTCTGGCAGGTTTATACAGCAGCTCCTGAAGGTGAACAAGGAAGAAAAATTTGGATATAGTATGCATTTTAGCCGGATCACAGGAAACTTTTTATCTGAGCTATTTTAGACAGTGCTTGTGAAACGTCCTCCTGACAGTAGCAAATATGAATTTCCATTGTGTGGGACTTGTGATTTGATCTGTCTCTAGCCTGTGTGACAGGCTTGGGTTTATTCTGGCATCCTCAACTGGCCTAGAATTATGGGGTAAACATTTTTCTTGCCCCTCTCTTGAGCACAGTAAATGGAAGGAGGTATGCTCTGCTTTATTTCAAGGAAGCCTTCTATTTCCTCTTGTCTGAGTAGGATGTCTTGTAGCCATCATGCAGAATATCCAAGTGGGGTTCAGAAATGAACTAAAATGAGTTTACCCCACACCCCATAGCCAACTCATTCAGCAACATCATTATAGTGTATATCTGATGCATTTTATATTTTTATCCAGCTTTTCTAGTTATTCTTGGTAAGAGAGCTAGTTTATAATAAAGGACTTTGTCAATACCAGAAGTGGTAGCACCGTATAGATATTAATTAACATGTGGAGAAAATATCTCTTTATTTTATTTTTTCAGCAGAAATGAGTGTTGAATTTTATTGAATTTTGTCTTGGCTTCTAGTGAGATCATCATAAATTTTTGGCTTTGACTTATTGATTGAATTAATCGTATGAATAAACATTCTAATATAAAGCCATTTTGATGTTTCTTGATTAAAGCCACCTAAACTAAGTGTATTACTTTTAGCATAATGACTATTCACTTTGCTTAATTTTTATTTAGGGGTTTAAAAATGTATTTCTATAGGGAAATCACTACTTAAATTTTTTTATTTTTTTATTTTTAGCAGAGCCATCCTGCCATCTGTTGGCAGCTCAGTGGCAGCTCACTCAGCTTGGGCCGGGAATTGAACCGCTGTTGCTCAGAGCTCAAACTCTTGAGCGAGATCTTAACCAACTGAGCCACTCAGCTGGCCCACTACTTTAATTTTTAAGTGCAGGTTTAGCTTCTTCTTGGGTAAAAAATGTGATAAAAAGTCTGAGTTTTAAATTTTTAAGTGATTGATTTTTGTGTTTATACTTTTATTTTTACATTGGTTTTATTGCATTGTATTAAGAAAATGTGCTCTATGCCATTTATATTTTCTGTAATTTGAGACTTCCTTAGTAACCCAATAAATAGTCAATTTTTGTAAATTTTCCATGATTATTAAGAAATAAGTCGTATTGTTTGTGGGGTACAAGTTTAGAAAAATTAGTAAATCTTATCAAGTATATTATCAGATTATCTGCATTATACTTCTGCCTACTTTATCAAGGACTGGAAGGCTTATATTTTCTATTAATATTTTGTTTTGGGATTTTTTCCTTTCAATTAAAATAGTTTCGATATCATATGTTTGACATAATATTTTTTAGTACATATAGATTACTGCATAACTGATAAGCACACACAACACACACCACAACATACTGGTACACACACAGACCCACACATGCACACTGTTTATTGTGAATTTTATCAATTAATGTCTTTTTTTTTTTAAAGATTTTATTGGGGAATTGGAGGAGGGGAACAGCGTTGGGGAATCAGGGAAGACAAACAGAAAAGTTGCTGTCCTTTTGTTCTTCAGTCTAGTTGTGGAGGACGTCGCTTCACTAGCCCATGTTGGTATTATCATTGCGCTCTTCCCTGGCGAGGCAGTCACTCGCCGGCCATTGGACGGCAGCTCACAGAGGCTCTTGGAAGCTCATGCCAGCTGCCAGCTACTCGCCAGCGACTCACGGCAGCCCAGCTCCAGGTCCAGCTGTTGTTCACCATTTTAGCTATAGAGGGTGCGGTGTCACTGGCCCTCAGGTGGGATCCGACCAGGGTCCTGCCTCTCAGAGCTGGCGTCCCAAGCCAACTCTTAACCAATGTGCCACTTGGCCGGCCCTGTAGGAAACATTTTATATTCTAGGTATTAACTATGTATGAATTATGTACTGTCAGGAACACGGTTGAGCTGGGAGAGTGAGCTGAGCTGTCAGGTGCCAGAGCAGTCCATTAAAACAACAAGCCAAGAATGAAAGAGCCAGGCCTTTAATGACTCACTGCCATGGTAAAAGCAAGAGGCTAAAATCTAAGAAATCGCTGACTCCTCACCTCTAAGCTGTTTTTCCTCATGGAAAGGCGCACAGGTTGAGTGTCAGTTAGATTAGCCTAGAAACAAGGGGTGTGTGTGTGTGTGTGGGGGGGTTGCCGGGGGTGGGGTACTGTTTTTGTTTTACTATGGAGGGAGCCCTGAACAAAAGGCTCCAGCAGTTTTATGAACCTTGGGATGGGGATAGGATGAGGGGGAAAGGCTAGGAGTGGATAAGTACTGTTAGAATGTTACCAGGTTAAGGTCCGGCTGCTCATCACTTGTATAGCAATAATCGAGAGACAAGGGTGGTGGAAAGAAAAGCAGGCTTATTCAGAATGCAGGCATTCTGGAACAATGGCGGACTCCTGTCCAAAGGCCATCTCCCAGTTCCTAGAATGGTCAGGGGGTTTATAGGTACACGAGAAGTAGAGCAAAGGAAAGGGGGAGTTAGTCATGGGAGTCCTCCTGGAGAAACATCTCCTGGGATCTGGTTTGTTCTGCCATGTTTGTCTCATACCCAGTCTTATGGGTGATTCATGTGTCATCTGACAGAAAATCGCAGTCCAGAATTGCAGCCTGGTTGCCAGTGTCTGGATGGCTGAGGGCTGACTCAGTTTCTTGCAAATCAGTGTTCTGTTGATTAACTAGATTACGAGGTATGCATATAGCCTTGGGAAAGCAGATCAAATAATCGGTCAGTGAGGGAGAGACACAAAGAGGAAAAAAAATTCATAAACTACAAAACAAAGTAAATCAAAATATAATTCAGTAAACCAAGCTAGATTGCTAAATCCTTAAAAGTATAATGTCACCCTTACAAGAGTGAGGAACAGTGTCTTCAAGGTTTCCCCCTCCTCTCCCACGTAAGGTCTCAGCAGAGGTGCTTGAAGCCCTCAATTTAAGGCTTCAGATAAAGAGACCTAGGAATGAAGGCAAATATGTGAAGAGCTAGGGGTGATACTGAGTCCTTAATTGCAAGTTCCTTTGCAGTGGTTCTCAACCTGTGGGTCGCGACCCCTTTGGGGGTCGAATGACCTTTTCACAGGGGTCACCTAAGACCATCGGAAAACAAAAAAATACTTACATTATGATTCATAACAGTAGCAAAATTACAGTTATAGAGTAGCAATGAAAACAATTTTATGGTTGGGGGTCACAACATGAGGAATTGTATTAAGGGGTCACGGCATTAGGAAGGTTGAGAACTGCTGCTTTAGGGGCTGCAATGGAGAGAGGGCTATACACCGGATCTGTGTGGGGAGGGCTGCTTTCTCCATGAGACCTGCCACGTAAAGCCTTCTAATTGCCTGTGGTCAGGACTGAAAAATCCCACATCGGGTTTTAACCAGCAGCAGGACTCTTATGCTGCAAATGTCTTCTCCCTGTATGTCGTTTGTTTTTTGCGGGAGACCGGCTCCCACAAGTCCAGGGGTTCCCTTAGGTGGAGACGGAGTCGGCGAGGAAAGAACGCAGAGACAGAGAAGCGCTTTTCAAGAATTAATGTCTCACTTTATTTTTACAGCCTGTCCTTTTTATACTGGGCAGGTAACTATTTACGTCATTGAGCTGTTTTTCCCAAAGTTGTTTTTCCACGTTTAAACCTTTACCCATTAGGA
>NW_017731690.1:1160363-1165736 GCF_001890085.2 Hipposideros armiger
CAACTTATAAAATCTTCAAAACTCAACCAAATCACTCAATATTTTTTTAGAATGAAGCTAGAACTGTTAGCTGTCAAATGACATAGCAATGACTTAGATGCGAATGACTCTAGCACTTCCAGAAATGAACTAGTGCCATCTGTTGCAAACATGCGTCATGACTTTTCCAACAACCCAATACATGCCTACCTATATTTTTTCTTTCTATTCTTCATGTGTCTTAATCTCTCCCTTCTTCTTTCATATTTTTTTCTTTATTCTCTATGCTATTTTTTAGAAATTTAAGGCAGAACTATCTTCCAGTTCCCCAGTTTTTCTCATAAACTATGTGTAATCTGCTATTTAAACCACACTGAATGTTTAAATTCAATGTTTATATTGTTTTCTACAACTCCTATGTTTACTTTTCAAATCTGCCTATATTTGAAAGTATAATATCTGGTTAATTGCTTAGTTTTTATTTCTTTTTACTTCTTTAAGCATTTAAACTTTTAACTTCGTGAGTTTTGTAATTTGTGAGGTGTGAGGTCATGTTTGGCCTGACTTTATCTGCTTGACTTTTGGACTTCTGAGAGCTTGGATTAAACTTATGCCCTTTAGGTATAATGATCTGCCAGACACTGGGGCTTTGCCAACGGGGGCCATTGCCTGTAGATTTCTCAGCTTGGCACTCCCCACACCACCCAGGTGGTTTAAATTAAATGCCTAAACCTATCCAAATTATGCCTGTGTTTACAAATTCTCAAGGAAGACTTTTTCCTCACTTATAGCTCAAGTTAAGACGGTTGTATCGATTTTTGCCTCAATTATCATTTTATAGAGGCCTAGCCCTTCAAAGATCACTGTTTTGTGAAGGGGTGGGAAGGCAGGCCTCAGTTTTAATTCTCCACTTGGAGTGGTCCCAAGGCCTTCTTTTTTTTGTCTGTCCTGTCCTTAAAACACAAATCTCTAGATAACCCAGATCAGCAAATACGTACTCAGAAGGCTACTTTAACTCACCAATTTATAAGCACACAGAACAATAACCAACAGATAGAAAGCATTATAGATAATAACACAATAAATAAATAGAAAATGTCACATAAGAAATGGTTGATGAGATCAGGAGTGTTTAACTTGGAGAAATTGCGACATTTTGTTAGGGTTGGGGATGAGCAGACAGATCATTTCATAGCTCTTTCTACCCAGCTTCAAATATTTGAAAGGTGAAGTAGTTGAAATAGATTTGCTGTATGTAACCTAAATGAGCAGGATTAAGATTGATCCATCAATATATACAGCAGCCATTGTCGTCTGGCAGTGTAAAATATAAAAAAACTGAAATACCATCATTGGATTTATTTATTTTTTTACAAACTTTGATAATCACATATGTAAAATTTTACCCATGTTTCAAAAATTTAACGTTAAATTATAAACCTTTAACAACAATATTAAAAGTTTTAAAAACATGATTGGCTCCACAATATTTCATTATGTGGAAGTGGCATGATTTATTTAACCATTCCCTTATTGTAGAGTTAATTTTTGCTCTTAAGAAACTATTGTGAAAGACATCCATACAATCCTTTTAAAGAAATCTCTGATAAATTCTTTTGATAATTTCTAGAAGTGCCAAAAGGCCATGAATAAGTTTTAAAGGAATTTGATATTTGTTTCCAACTTGTTTTCAGGAAAGGTTAAACCAATTTACACTTTCACCAGTATTACATAATCATGTTTGTCTTATTTCTCTAATTTCTTTTCTGGATGTATTTAGTACAATTTTTAAAACAGGAATTCATGTTTGCAAAATATAATACTTAAACTATAGGTGTTGCTCATAAAATATACACTAGATTTGTATTTAACATAGATACTTAGAAAGTTACCAAATTGATTGCTTCCTTTTGTTTCTTTTGCCTAGAGAAGACTGTTCATAGTTCGTTGCATATGGGATCTGCTTGAAAGCTGTGTGGTCTTAGATGCCAACTGCTACTTCCTTTGCAACAATAGACATAGAATCTAAAAGTAAGTCCATTTTAGATTTCTTCTTGTATGACATTCTATCTTCCTACAATACATGAAGTCCTTGATATCTAAGAAATGGTGCTTATTAAAAGTCAGAGATTATATTCTTTAGAATAGAAATTTTTTATTTTTAAAATTGTGAAGGTTTTGGCGTTGCAATTTAAATTTTAGTCAATGAAAACATTATATGGTTATGGGTGGTAGAAAACACTGAAACTGCATTTGCTAATGTATTTCAATAAGTAAATCAGTGACCTAGAATATTTGTTGGTATTCCACACTGAGAAATACTGTGCTAACTTTCTTGGGGCAGAGCTGTGATATGTGACCGAAATATCTTATTAAATCAAAAGTGACTACTCTACTGGCATGAATCAACCTCATTCATTTATAACTTGAAGTAAATTTAAACCAACTCCTTATGTTGCACAGAGTATCTTCATTTAAATGGCCCTTTTTAGAGATAATGAAAGCCTTCTTCCTCTGTAAATGCATCAGGAGTCAGTCTATAAATAGGGGAGTTGTTTTTTTTTAAAGATTTTTATTGGGGAATTGGGGGGAAGGGAACAGTGCTGGGGAATTGGGGGAAGGGGAACAGACAATTTGCTGTCGTTTTGTTCTTCAGTCTAGTTGTGGAGGACGTTGCTTCATTGGCCCAAGTTGGCACCATCATTGNTTTTATTGTTACTATGAAATCTATATTTAAAATAATCTTTTCTAAATATATTTTATATATATATATATATATATATATATATATATATATATATATATATATATATATAATCTTATATATATAATCTTACATCCAGTTACTATTTTTTTATTAAATCAAATACTTTTCTGTAGATAATTTTTACATATACAAATACATTATTTTCAAATAATGACTATTTGGTTGATTGCGACTTTATTTCTTTTATACTTGTTTAACTGTACTGCTATGGCTTTCTTTATGATAGTCAATATATTGATGGTAGTGGGCATTGTTGTCTGAATCTTGATTTTAATGGGAATTGCCCTGACATTTCACCATCAGGTGTGGTAATTTTTGTAAGTCTATGATAGATTCCATTTATCAGTAAAGAAGTTTTCTTCTATTCTTAATTTGCTATGAATTGTTGTGATTGTAAATGCTGAATTTTATTAATGCTTTGTCTCCATTTGAGATGATCTGATAATTTTTTCTTTAATATATTAATGTGGTGATCTCTATTAATAGACTTTCAAATGCGAAAGTGTTCTTGCATTCTTGCCTGAGATTAATCCAATTTGATCATGTGTTATTTTAAAATGCACTATGAATTCAGTTTCCTGATACTTCTACAATTTTTGCTTCTATGACTCATGAAAGGCCAGATTTCTTTTCTTGCTGTCCTTCACTGGTTTTCATATTACATTTTTCTTATTTTCTCTTTTCTGTATATCTTGATTTTTATGTTCCCTTCTTTTCTCCATTCTGAATTTCTTTTTGATTACTGTAGTTTTTAAAAAAAATAAACAATAACCCCCCCCCAAAAAAAAATAAAAACAACAAAAAACACTTCTGGTTTTTTATTCTCCACTGCCTTAGAAATTATAAATTTTATTTCTCTTAGTTTTTTCTTTGCAAATTATTAAAAAAAATTATATATAGCTTTGCTTAACTCTTACTATGTAATTATTCACTATTTTTATTATCTTTTCTTGATTGCTGAGTTAGATACTGATATTATTGTTTTATAGTCTTTTAAAAAAGACCTACCTTTTCATTTTTATCAATCTTTTGATCATTATTCCTTCTTTTATCTGAAACTATTTTTCTAGGACCATTTTCTTTTTTCTGAAATGTAGTTTGTGATTTCCTTGGTTGAGGGTTTATTGGAGGAGAATGAACCTATTTTTGGTTGTTGTTCTGAAATGTTTTATTTTATTTACATTTTTTAATAATAGCTTACTATGTATGTAATTACAGAATAAAATTAGTCTGTATCGGTACTTTGAAAAATTTCTGGTTTACACTGTTGAGGTTGAGAAGTCTGCATTGAGTTTAATTGTTATTTCTTTGTAAGTAATCTTTTTCCTCTGACTACTTTTAAGATCATCTCTGTCTTTGCTTTTATTTATTTTTACCATGATATATTATGAAAGAATTTTTCTGCACTCTCATTATGAGAATTTGTCTTTCATCAATTATAAAAATGTATCAACTAAGGCCGTCCCAATGGCGTGTTGGTTAAGTGCTGGCTTGAGACGCCAGCTGTGAGCAGCAGGGCCCCAGTTCGGATCTCACATGAGGGCCAGTGACACTGCCCTCTACAGCTACGATGGTGAACAACAGCTTGACCTGGAGCTGGGCTGCAGTGAGTCCCAGGTGATGGTGTAGGCTGCAGCCACTGCTGCAGTGGGCTGCCATGAGCTACCGTGTGTGGATGGCAGCCGGTGTGAGCCACCCAGAGTCACCGTGAGTGCCATCCAGAGGCCAGCGACCGATCTGCCTCACCTAGGAAGAGTGCAATGATAATACCAATATGGGCCAGTGAAGGAATGTCCTCCACAACTAGACTGAAGAACAAAAGGACAGCAACTTGTCTGTTCCCTTTCCCCGATTCCCCAGCGCTGTTCCCCTCCCTCAACTCCCCAATAAAATAAAAAAAAAAAGTATCAACTAATCTTTTCAAATGTTGCCATTTTCTATTTCTTAAACACATACATATATACACACACATACATATATAATGTATATATAAATGTACATATACACATTTATATATACGCACACATGCACATATACATATATATGTATTGGGCTGTCGAAAAAGTCATGATGTATTTTGTCGATGTTTTTCAAAGGTCATTTATTTATATAAAGAACAAAGACCAATCAATGATATATTGCCCGTTTTGTTCAATAACCTTTTGTCATCTTTCAGTGAGCTTCATAATTCCTCATTCATAGAAGGACCTGCCTTTATTTGCAAAAAACTGAACAAGGTGCTGATTTACAGCCTCATCTGAATTGAACATTATACTACTCAAGGAGTTTTGAAGAAAGCGAAACAAGTGGAAGTCTGATGACACAAGGTCAGGTGAGTATGGTGGGTGTGGCACCACATCCTATCTAAGCTCCAATAATATTTGACGGGTGATCAAATTTGAGTGTGGTCTTGTGTTGTCACAATGGAACACAACTCCTTTACAATTAACAAGCTCTGGACGTTTCTAGATGATGGATTCATTCAAACTGTCCAATTGCCAACAGTACACATTCGAATTGGTTGTTTGGTTACTTGGTAGGAGCTCAAAAACACGACACCTTTAAAATCCCACCACACTGAGAGCATAACCTTCCTCTGATGAATGTCTGCTTTCGATGTCATTTGA
>NW_017731690.1:1169636-1197214 GCF_001890085.2 Hipposideros armiger
TCCAGGTTGAGCTGTTGTTCAGCATCTTAGCTGTGGAGGGCAGTGTCACTGGCCCTCATATGTGGGATCAGAACCAGGGCCCTCTGGCATCCCAGGCCAGTTCTTAACCATCGCACCACTCGGCTGGCCCGGGAAGTTTTTTTTAGTGGCAGTCAACTTTCCTGCTTTCCCTGAAGGAACATTGTGTAGGCAGCCACTGGCTCCTCAGACAAGTAAGGCTGCCTTTGACCTCAATGCCTCTTCACCTTATTGCTATATAAAATTTGAACACAGAAGCTATATGCCATTGGAACTCATTTGCTTTTACAGCTGAGTTCAGTAAAAAAAAGGATGAAGCACAAGGTGTTTTTTTTTTTTCTCAAATGCAGTCATCATTTCTATTTTAGAAATGCTTCCTTTGAGATCTTTAATAATTGAATTTCAGGAAAGGAAGTATCATAACTGGAAAAAAGCCATACCTGTAGGGAAAACTATATCTGCGCCATCTGTCTTTAAATTAGTCATGAACTGTTTTCGTCTCGGTGAATGTAGCAAGTTATATTTTAAAAGGCAGCAAGACACAAACAGAAAATGTATACGCCACCTACTCTGAAAATTAATTAAGTGAAATATTATCCTTTATGATCTCTCAGAAGTGTCAACCTGAAGTTTATGATCCTCTATTGATCAGCCTCCCAGACTTTAACTCATGTTACCTGGCTACAGGACTAGGGTTCTTAACACTGTGCTGTGCTGTTGTCCACTCTCTCTCCCCCTGCCTAGTTTAAAGTCACTCATGATTCCTTGTTCCCTGATATATTCTCAGGGAGACTACTCTCCTTTTTCACTCTTCCCTGCACACTCTGCTCATCCTGTTTTCCAACCCAGAGGTCACCCATCTTTTCACTATCAGTTGAAATGCTTCCTGTCTGATTAACGCCAAGTCAAACACCAACATTTTATTAACACTTAATATGGAGACAGTAATGTACCACTCTATCTTGCATATATCACGTAACTTCACTTTTAGAATTATATTCAGGTTGTTTATTCAAGATAAAACCATAAAGTCTTATCTTTACTCTTTTGAATTTATTTTTATTAAATTTCATAATATCTAGTACAAATCTGGATATAATAGGCCCTTATTAGCTAGAAATAAGTAATTTCAGTTCATTCTAAAATATGTACATTTTGCAATGATGAAGGAGTTGAAATGTTATCAAGGTAAAATGTTACAAATGGAAAAATAATGATGACAACAAAAAAACATAATTTCATCTCTTGGCTGCTTGCAAAATTTTAGAATATTTTTTGAACAAATACTAAATGAATATGATAATGCACACTCTTTGGGTCTAATATTCCCAAAAGGGAATAAGTATGGAAATACAAGTGGGGGTGGTAGGGAATGAAAGGAGAGTCCCTTGCTACCTGTATGTATGTGTATGTATGTGCCTAAGAAAAACACAAGCAGACTACACCTCCATTGGGAAGCAAATTGACCATACAGGTATCTGCAAACTCTTCAGGGATAGAGCCCGGGTCACAGTCAACTTTGTATCCCAGGGCCGACGATGGTTTCTGAAACAACAAAATAATTAATTTTTATTCAACTAAATTGAACTTTTTAAATGTTGAAGCAGCAAATATTTCTCATACCCAGCAGATTAGTTTGAGTTTTTAAGACATACTTTGGCTACTTTGTAAAAATATTTGAAACTCTAAATATTAGAGAAAATATAAAAGTAAAAGAATGAAAGCAGAGAAATAAATTTGACAAAAGCAAATTGATATTTATTACCAGGCATCTGACTGTAGCAAATTATTGCAGTTGGATATTGTTCTCCTTTGAGTCTTATGATAGATTAGATACAGAAAGAATCATATGAGGTGTTATATTTTTTAGTATCTTACAGCAGAAAGCATATAACTTGGGTTAAGTGACAATTGTATTCTTAGACTACATTTAAAGAGTTTTTCACCTCAGTCCTTATGTAAGGGAAATTAGGTACTATTCTCATAAATAATTACATGTATTTTTCAGGTAGTTTGGGAATTTGAAGTTGAACAGTCTTGAATTTGGATCCTAGGCCCTGCTAGTTGTATGACTGTTACACATATTCTTTAATCTCTTTAAATTTTAGTTTTGTCATATGTAAGATGAGAATAATACTACTGCCTATCTTGTAAAATTGTTTTCAATCAATATACAGGATGTAGAAAGTATTCAATAAATTACAGACATATGATACTGTTATTGTCTCACTGAGGGCTAATTTATGACAGATACAGCCTAGAGAAATTAGATGATTTGGAAAATGAGTGTGTGTACTACTGTCACTCTGAAATATTAGATATCTCAAATAATCTTGAGGTAGGTGTCAAATCACAGTCAACTTGGCATGATTTTTATGATAAGCTTTGTGTTAATATTCCACATTTCTGATCATAAATACAGCTGACTATGAGAAATCATGTTACTACCCTGTTGTAAAATTTTAACATCATAGCTTATTCTTCCACAAAATAAGCAAGCAACAAGAATCTATCAAGAGTAAATAATATTTAGGAGACAAAGACAAATGAAACTTTCAGAAATAAAAAATATATTCGTTAAACTAAAACCAAAATGGACAGTCAAACAGTAAATTAGAAAATAACTTGTTAAATGGAATATATATCTGAAAAAATTTACAGATTATGAAAAAAATGGTAAAGAAATATATTAAAGAGTAGTTAAAAGATATGCCGGAATCAATGAAAATGTCTAACTTAAATTTATTTGAAGACCTAGAAAAGAGAAAATTGAGAGACTAGAGGAATAACAATGTTTAAAAAGAAAATGACTGAAAATATTCCAGAACTATTGAAAACCATGAATCCACAAATTCTGGAAACAGAATATATTAAAGATGTGTTGCAACTTATAAAAATAAATCCATACATAGACAAATCATTGTGAAACTACATAACACCAAAGACAAAAAAATACCTACTTATAATTAGCCAAAGAGGAAGAACAGACACTTGGGTATGATCACAAAAACTCATATTATCAAACAGGCTCACACAAAACACTGAGGTGTATTCGACTTCAGTATCCAGGAAGCCCCAAATGTTACACCCCATTTCCAGAATACCTTCTCCTCACCAGTATGTACTTGGGTTTAGAGTGTTGAGAGCTGAGTATGGGCCAAATTAGCACAGAAAAGCCACTGTAAATACCTTCCATTCTTCAGTGCAACTGCAGCATATAAACTGCAGGCTATTTACAATGACCCATCTGATGGAACAGATACACCATGCTAAAAGCTTCTATAGCTAAATCAGTACATTGAACCCCCTGCATGACCCTTATGTATTTCTTAGTAAATTCCACTGGTTAACATTTGCAAGGAGTTCTGCTCAGAGTCAAGCTTGCCTGTGGTGTCTAGGTCGATAGAGGAATTGGGTTACAGACCCATTTTTATTCTTTTCATTCCAAACTACAGAGGAATAACAACAATAGGATTACAGCAGAATTTTCAATAGCAATGATGAAATCTAGAGGATATTATTATCAAGAAAAAAGTAACTCTGAACTTAGAATTGCATGTTTAACAAAACCTTTTAAGAATGAGGGAAAAATAAACATATTTACATTAAAAAAATGAATTTGCTACCTACCAACAGCCCAGCATAAATCAGCGTTTAAAGACATACTTCAGAAGAAGTAAGATCATCTCCAGTGGTCTTAGATGCACAATAACCGCTGGACAAATAAAATGATAAGTTTTATTATGCTATTATGTGAAAATTATATAAACTAATATGACGTTTTTCAAAAGGCAAAGGAGAAAGTCTGACAGGAAGACAAACCCTGCTCTAGTGTGCTTCCTTTGAAAAAAATTCTATGGAAATATTCAATGTCACTTGGTTCCTGAAGAGGAAAGCCCAAGATTCAGTGACAGGAAATGGCAGGCATTTTAGAGGAGCTTCAGAATATTCAGTGATATGGGCATGGATTGCAGGGTGTGGCAGAAATGGGACCAGAGAAGCATAAAGGGGCCTCAGGACTGGGGGTCTTGAGAGCTATGCTAAGCAGTGTGGTTTTTATGCCTTTTATATGCTATCACTGTTTCTAATACCCACTTTTATAACTGCACTTACACTAGATTATGATCCTTTACTTATTTATATTCCCTATTACAGTGTGAAGCCCTCTATAGAAGTGTCTAATTTGACTTTGCATTATCAAATATTTAGCAGTTTCTGGTACATAGTTATTGCTAAAAGCATGCTCATTAAATGACTAAATAATTAACATTATGTTCCTTGGCCTCCTTAGATAGATTTAAGTATCTTCCTGTTTGTGGCTCCATATAGCCTATGCATATCTGCTATTCCATGTACTTCTTAAAAAAATTGTCTCTGTTAGACTGCTAACCCTATTTGCCTCTGATTTCTGTCATAAGATGCTTCATAAGTGTTAGTTTGGTAAACAAATATAAGTATGCGTGCATTAGTAAATGAAACAAAACTCCATAACGGGCTGAGTTACGTGACAAATGCTCTCTAAGGAGGAGAATCAATGGTGCACCAGAGTTTACTTATACCCGTTCATGAGAGTCAATTGATAAATATTCAAGAATTTTGCGAGCTAGTTGATATCACATTGGTATCTGAAAATAGGCCCTGATAGAAACAATGTACACCATGGAAATCAGCAAATGCTATAAAGGGGTTTTTCATTTTTGTTTTTGCCAGAAAGCCAGTCGTAAACATTCAGAACCCTTATCCTTACGTCAGATGTTTGTACATGTTATATCTTGGAAGGAAGGATTTGTGAATAGGCGAGGCAGAGTCCAGTTGCTCCACAGCTGTTTTAATACAGACCTAGATCATTAACCAGATAATCACCTCCCTTACTCCTTTCAGCTAAACACAGGATGTGAGACGACTGATGTAATGCTTTGCAAACTGCATTAGCTACGCTAGATGTCTACCAACAGATGACTAATTTTCCACTGGCCGAGAGGTTCTTTCTCACATGGAGGAATGGACCAGAATCATTTGTTGGGTCAGCTCGTTGTAGTTCCTTGATAGTTACATTATTTGTTATTTATTGTCAGTCTACAATTCCTCTTCTTTATTTTTCATGTTTGAAACTCAGTTTCTGAGTAAAGTCATGATCTTATGCTCATAATATGGATTCAAATGAATGTAACTTTACAAAACAAAGGAACTGACTTAGTTTTAAGATTTAGTAGAAGCAGAAAATGGTAAGGCGATATAAATGCAAGCCCTAAAAATAAATAAAATGAAAATAACACTAGTAGGTATATTGTGGAAATACAAAATGAATGTAGCCAATTTTGCCAAATGTCCCATGGTACAGATGACAAGATGTCTAGCTCATCTCAATAAACAATATTGGCAGAACTACGACATGCCAGGCCCTGTATTATGTGCATAGAGTTCAGTGGTGTGCCAATCAGTAATGTTCCCTTCCTCCATGACGTCTAGTGGGGGATCTGACAATGAAACAATTAAAATACAGGTGTAGTTACATACTCCGATGAAGCAGTTCATAATTACTGGCTCAAGCTCCCACCATAAAACAGGGAAAGCTGCTTTTACCATGCACACTCCAAGCAAGGTGTCAAACCAGGGAATGTGTTGGAAGGCTCTGGACATATCTCACAAAATCAAAAGGAAAATCATGTTGTAAGAAGGGAAGGAAGACGGCAGATTCATGAACCTGGTAGCAGGAGACTGTGTACATTTTGTCCAGAATCTCCCTGACATTTAAGAAACTGAGCTCACCTAACTCCCAGGCTCCCTATATTCTGATTGACCAGTTTGGCTCTGAAATCCAACTTTGGGGATCAAATAACTTTGGCTATGTTGACAATGACATTTTCTATAGATATGCCCCTTAAGAATCTTTACTTCCTAGTGTTGAGGCTGGTTCCCAGGGAACGATGACTTGTGCGTCTGGTAATCACCTCAGAAGGTGCCCAAAGTACCAAAGTTACGAAAAACACATGCAGCAAAGAGGCAGATAAGCAGATAAGATAAGCTAATAGGGGTCAAAGCAGCCAGAGTAAAAGTAGAAGTCTTCGTGACTAGTATTGTCACTCCCGATCCACCCAGAAGGTTATATTAATTAGCCATATTCAAGGACATTGTTGCTCAGGCCTGACTTTCTGAAGCCATTTTTTCTGAAGCAGGAAGCAGCACCAGCTGGTAGAGTTCACTGTGCTCTGTCCTCAACAGCAGTTGTATTCTTCAGACCAACTCAATTCATTCAGTCAATTCTTTTTTTACATACCAGTATTATTCACACCAAAACAAAAAGAGTACTTGAAGAAAATAGTAAAGACAGCAACCTTGTGTTAAACACAGGACTCATACCTGTTAACCTGGGACCCTGGGGTTTGAATAGCTTGACTCTGCTGTGAAGACCTTTGACTATGCTGTCGCTCTAGATAGTGTAGTGGGTCGGCTAATGACTACTCAGCTAACACTCAACTCCTTTCCTCTGCATTATGCTAAGGGCCAGAAAAATTCTCCAGACTGTCAGGGTTAGCATAAAACTTGATCTCTTCTTCCGTTCAGAATTCCTTACCTCCTAATACGATTACCTATACTCTTCCAATGGAAGTTGGGATTTATTTTCTCCACTGAAACTGTCCTTGCTAATTGCTAAATCTCCTTTGAACGTAACTCTTCCCCAGAGCGCCATTATCAGCCTTTTTTTTTTTAAACACCATCACTTTCTTAGGAAGTCTTATCTACTACCTTAGCTTCAATAATTTTAAATTATGTATAGATATTCTCATTTCTGTACCTGTAGTTCAGACATCTCACTTTAGCTCCAAAAAGCCTATTAAATATGTCTTACTGTCTATTCTCCCTAAAATTAAAAACCAGCATCCAGATGAAATTACATCTTGCCTTGAACATCTACCTCTTCTATTTTTGCTATTAAATGGGCATTTGTTTGTCATCTGCATTTGGCCAATTCCTTTGAATACCTCCCTTTTGTTTTTGTAATTCTCACGCTATAAGTCCTGCCTTTTAAAAGTAGAAGCCAGAAAATTCCTTTGCATCTACAGTATAGGCATAAGAACTAGATTCGATCAATCAGGTTTCATACATTATATGTGCATATAATAATAACTGAAACTTGACAAACTTCTATAGCATTGACTATTCCTTGTTGAAATAGTCAGATGTCAGATCTGATTGTGGTGTCAGATCTACACTGTGATATTCAGTTGGGTCCCCAAAGTCTCTCCATTTCCCTCAAGATAATGTACAGTGTCACTAACATGGTCCTCTATAATTGGTCCTTACTAGTCTATATAATTTGGTGTCACATCAGTCCCCTTACCTAATAGCAAGGAGCTATTATCTTGCATATAATGCTCACCTTATATACAACATCTCAAGGTACATCATTCAAAGGCAATCAACGTGTTCAACTTTTTTACCCTTATTAAATTAAATACAAATATTTAAGTTGATTTGTTAGTGTGTCCTATCCCTTGGGTACAAGTTAGCTATGATTTGACAGAAAACTGTGCAATGACCATGTTTCCATATATGTTTTATATAGCATACAATATTTTTGGGTTTATGGAATTTTATTTCCTATGCTCATTCAATGACTATAAATACCTGTTAAAGAGAATTTAGTTGTCGAGTTAGTGCTCCCCCTGTTGTTCAGGAGGTGATCTGAAAGTTGGGCTCGTTTTACTCTCTGACTTGCATAAAAAATAGTGGTAACAGCAGAAGGAGCAGTAATCATCTTTCTTCCTATTGCTGCCTCCCTGCGCCGTCCAAACGGTCACTACTAAACTTTCCCTGTGGAGCTGAGCACATCTGTTTGGATGAACAATATACCCTTCAGAGTCTATCTTCTCCAGGTCAAAGCTGGATTGAGGGCAAATTGGTAGAAAGAACACACTGTATAGAAGGCTGAATGAATAGCTTTTGAAAGAGATTTTCACTTAATAAGGTAGTTAAAGAATAAGAAACTGGCTTCCCTGAGTTCTTGGCCAGAAACAAGAATAGTAACTATTTGCAGTGAAAGCCTCTAAAAATATTCCCATCAGAGAGACTCTCACTCACTCTGTTTTCTTGTTGTCCAGCTATCCATCAGGACGATGCAGGTAGGGGAACTCCTGGCTTCAGCTCCGTTGGGGATCTGGTGCAGAGCAGGTTCTCGTCAGGATGGTGACCCGGTGTTCTCTGGATTCAGCTGCTTGGCACCCTGCTCCAAACCAGTTTCTTTTGGGAAGCACTTTGGATCCAAACAAAATAAGGGGTAAAGCCTAGAAACAGTTATTCTACTGGACGTAGACATGTAAAGGGACAGAGATTTCCTTTAACAAAATCCAGGGCTATTAAGAAGAAGAAAGGAGGAGGAGATGGGGAGCTAACATTTACTGAGGCCTAGTCTGTGGCTCACGGTGCTACAAGCTTGACAGGTTATTACATTCGATCATCAGAAAGATATTTTGCATACAAAATAGTTTCCTGTTTCTAAGAGGATGAAACAGAGGTTCAAAAAATGAAGTCATTCTTCCCATTGCAAAGAGGTGGTAAGAAGCAAACTTAGGACTCACAGCTAGAGAGGTCTGATTTTAAAAATCGTGCTCTTTCTACCATGTGCCTTTCTTACAAGATTTGTCTTGGTTTTGGTATTAGTTTTTTCAAAAACTAAAAACTCACTTAACATTGATCCCCAGGATTCATAAACTATCAATGAACTAGTAATTTCTTTATGAGGCAAATTAAGATTAATAAACTAGTATTTATAAGAGCTGGGCCTCTAATGACATTCTGATGTCATTAGTGGCATAAATTATTAAAAAAGGAGAGGAAAACCTGAACATATCAAATTTTTTTGAAGATGTTGAACAAAGAGATATGGCAGAACACATTGCCAACTTATTTACTATCTCCATTATATAAAAATATACAAACAACACTTCCCTTAGAAATTAATTCAATGTATCAGACAGGTTTTGATATTCTGTTCTAAACTACAACTAATACAATAAATGAACTCAGAATACCTTTTGTGAAAAGAGGCCAGAGACAAGCCAGAAATTGTCTTTGAATGAGAACACACACTTTGTAGGGCCAAGGAATCTCTGGACACTTTAATGTGACTGAATAAGGAACAGAAGTCACTAACTATAGAGTGGGATAGAGAGTACCGCACATTTTTGCGATGCTGTAGCTATTTCCACGGCTAAGAATATGGTGTCTCAGAGTCATCACATAGCCAGGAAACCGTCACGTACAGACTAATTGGCAGGACAAGTGTGTACTGCATTGCAGTGACTATGTGATAGCAAGCTAGGTGGAAATGTCACAGCGCGAGGGAATAAACAATGCAACCCAGCTCACAGACAAACGGCTCGCCACCCTGTCTCCTAAAGCTCATAATTCCCCTTGAGTGGTTCACCGTGAGGCCCTGTCTATGTAAGGTCAACAGTGATCTGTGTGAATGTGTAACATTCCATCAAATATGCTGTTTTGCTTGTATAACATCAAGCTACTAGGCATTCATTTATTTTCCCATTCATTGGTCACATACAGTTTTCTCATTTGGATGTTTGGTATCATTTAAATATGCTCCAAGACTCATTCAAAAATTAAAAACACTCCTTTCTTATAGAGTTCAAGTTTGCAGCATGATATCACCACCTGGATATAAATAACAGGCATATTAATTGTCCTGCTGCCTCCCTCACGTAAGGTGGATCACAGACTCCTATCTCTTCTTTCCAGTAGAAGCTTGTGTTTTGGTATTTCCAGTTTATAGTTCATAAAATCCCTAATCCGCAATGTTCTTCTATTTTTATATCTGCAAAAACTGAGCCTAGATGACACAGGAGTTATTTAGGATGTTTTTGGTCCGCTGGGCCACACCAAGAGGCCCAGTCTTCTGCAGTAGCCGGGCACGTTGTTCCTGATACGCTGCCCACTTAGGCCAGGGGCCCACTAGTCATGTGGCTCCTCGCGGCCCAACCACCACAAAAATCACCTTGAGTCTTGTCACTATCAACCTCAGAAGCCTTTATCCATGATCCAGACTAGTGATTTTTAGCTGACAACCCACCAGATAACCTGTATTGTCACTATAACCAGATATTAACTTTATTAACATTAAAACCACAAAATTTTAGAGCTAGAGGGAAGCTTCTGGGTCATCACAGAGTTCCCCTCCTTTGTATGAGATGGGAGGAATCGGAAGCCAGGCCAGGTATTGGTGGAGGTAAACCATTATAGGTTGGAGGATTTTATACAGAACAAGGCCATGCAATTCTTAGGCACATGGCTCAGAGAAGTAGGCAAAGAATTAAAAAATACAGAGAGATGGTCCACACCATAAAAGTGCACGAAGACTAAGAATTGTCACAGGCCTAAAGGCAGCTCACAAGTGAGTTGCTGAGGAAGAGGGTGTCATCTTGGAGAGGAAGGCCTTCCCTGTAGGACCTGGCTGGCTGGTGTCACCAGGTTAACCAAGACTCTCAGGCCTTCTTTCAGCCATTGATTTGAGTTGTTCCTAAGTTTGATCTAAGAACTCTTCTTCTGGACCCCAAAGAACTTCCATTAAAAAAAAAATGGCAGTACACATATGTACACTGATATTTTATGAATTTCAATTAGGTAAGCTTTCCTAGCTCTTATTTCCTAAAAACTCTTACCTCCTTCCTTCTCTTTAGCTCTTTAATCTCATTCTATTGTTATTCATGCACTTGTTTGCTTTTTCTTCATTCTTACATTCATTCATTCCACATTTATCGAATACTTGCCTGATGTGATGCACATTCCACATCCTGGATGAGATATAGAAATGTATAACATATGTTCCTCATTCTGAAAGATTTCACAGTCTCCTCTGTCAGACAGGCATGTAAACAGACAAATTACAATACAACAAAATGAGAACATACTCTTTATAGGGCCAAGAATACAACAAAAATGATAGAATGGCTGTTGGAGCCCAGGAGAAGGTATTTTCTATTATGCGTGGGGTCATCTGAGGTGAGAGAGGCTGGCCAGACAGAAGGAAGAAAGGTCCTTCTTTGCAAGTAATAGTATGTACAAAGGCACAAAGTTATAAAAAGGACTGGTGATGTTTGGGAAATGTTGAGATGTTTCATGTGGGCAGAATAAAGAGATACATTTGATGTGACATCACCAGAAGTTGTTTGACTCGATGGACATCAGAAAAAAAGAAACTCCAAGCTTTCTAACTTAGGAAATATGCACTAAATAGGGCATATAGTTGACACATCTTTAAGCAAGTCCAGGAATACAGCATAGAGTTTCAGTTTGGGATACGAGAATGTATAAAACTCTGAGGTCATTTGTAAAACAATTATTGTTTTGCCTTTTCAGTAGTTATAAAAACAGTTTTCACCAATATAGATGGTCTTGCTTTGTCCTCAATAATCAGAAGATAAAATAGATAAATGCAGTGGCAGATACTAACTTAAAAAAAAAAAGCTTTATTTCCTGCTATTGATAATAATACTTAAAAGCTTAAACTTTTACACTTAGTTCGTTAACCCAGGAGACTTAATTAAAAATGTGGTCCAGGGCTGGCAGAGTGGCGTGTTGGTTGAGAGCTGGCTTGGGACGCCAGAGGACTCTGGTTCGGATCCCACATATGAGGGCCAGTGACACTGCCCTCTACAGCTAAGATGCTGAACAGCAGCTCAACCTGGAGCTGGGCTGCCGTGAGTTGCCAGCAACTGAGTAGACTGCAGCCCCTGCTGCAGTGGGTTGCCATGGGCTACCGTGAGTGCCCAGCAGCCAGCGTGAGCAGCCAGCAGCCGCAGTGAGTGGTGGTCCAGAAGCTGGTGACTGATCTGCCTCACCCAGGAAGAGCACAATGATGGTGCCAACGTGGGCCAGTGAAGCAACGTCCTCTACAACTAGACTGAAGAACAAAAAAGGACAGCAACTTGTCTGTTCCCCTTCCTCCAATTCCCTAGCGCTGTTCCCATCCCCCAATTCCCCAATAAAAATCTTTAAAAAAAAGTGGTCCAACATTCCAGTATTATTAATTATTTAAATTAATTAAAACAGTTACACACATAACTTGTAATACTAATTGTTAAGATAATTCAAATTAGAATGGATGCAGAACCTGAACAAAGTTGGAATACATATATTAAAAATAAATGAGATCGTGATAGTGGAAAATAAAGCCATTATATAAAAGAAAAAGTTAACTGATTTACCACAGTAAATAACTCAGTTTTCTGCTAATTGGTTCCAGTGTCTGTTGTTCTATGGATATATCTACATAATATGTTATAAAGTCATATGAATCATTGTATTAGAATAATATATTTCTTATGTTTTCTTTTGTCTAAGTTTTTAAATTTTAAAATGGTTTGAAATATATAGACAAGTTGTAAGAATATTTTTAAATATCTTACATTACCACAGTACAGTTATCAAATTCAGTAAATTTAGCATTGATACAATAGTTTTATCAAATCTACAATCTTTAGTACAATTTTGACAATTTTCTCATAATGCTTAAATAGTACTTTTTCCTTCAGTACAAGATCAATCTAGATTTATACATTGCAGGAAGTTGCAATGTATTCTATCATCTGTAAATATAGGGTTGTTGGAAAAGTCATGATACATTTTTGCAACAAAAAACATAGAAAAAATATGTCATGACTTTTTCGGCAACCCAATAGTTTGCCAGGCAGTGACCTTGATAGTTTGAAGAATACAGACAAATGATTTCATAGAACATTCCTGAATTTCTATTTGTCTGATGTTTCCTCATAGTTAGAGTCAGGTAATGCCTTCTTGGCAGGAATACTACAAAAATGATGTATTTTTTAGAGTGTCATATCCAAAAGCTATGATATCCACTGATCTCTCCTTTGGTGATGTTAATTTTGATCCCTGGTCAATGTGTGTCTTGTTTCTTCACTACATATTCATTAATTTCCCTCTTGAAACCATTAAACAATCTTTGGGAGACACTCTGAGGCCATGTAAACATTCTGCTCTTCATCAAACTCCTCTCCTACTCCCTGCCTGCATATCCATCCATTGATTATTCTTCCCCAACCAATATTTACTATAATAGAGGCAAAATGATAATTTTGCAATACAGCGTGGCCTCCACACTTAACAGTTGTCATTCTACTCCAAGGATGAGCCCTTTCCTCTCCTCTATTTATCAGTCTCCATTGTGGACCCATGGATCCTATTTTCTTTGATGACATCATTGTTCTTATCTACTTGAAGAATCAAAATGTCTCAGATTGCTAAGGTGGGGACACTTCTGGCTGGGTTCTGTGTTAATTTATTCCCCCATTGTGTGTGTGTGTGTGTGTGTGTGTGTGTGTGTGTGTGTGTGTGTGTGTGCGCGCGCGCGCGCAGTTTCTTAATTTCTGGCACAACAATGGGTTCCAGGCTCATTTTGTACTTTCCTTGTCCCAACCCTGGAATAAGCTGTCTCATTTTATCAGCTTTATGGAGCCATTTAAAAGATTAAACTTTTTAACATTTAAAACATAAGCCAAAGACTTACTCTGACATTCTGGATATATTCCTCATTCTTGCTTGCTTTGCTAATGAGGAAAGGTATTAAAATGCTCTCTCTTTAACAGATGTGCAGCACATTAAAAAAATTAATCACACTTCTATGGATTAAAAAAAAATCAACTCTAAGGAATCTCTAATAGAACTTGTAAATCAGAGAATACTATGCTGGATCAGAATATTTTCCTCGGCCTCTAAGGCATGTTAACAAGGACTGAGGTGTTAATAACACAGTTAAGTATTGCTGAAATGATGGGAGCAACTGTAAAATCTATATTTGTCTGCCTGCCATCTGCTGCTCATTAGCTCAGTACACCTATCAATTCCGGTGACACAGCTCTTTGCATTCTGCCACAACTGTCAGCAGTAAAAGTTTGCTTTCATAACTGGTTTTTAAGTGATTTGAAACAGCATATGTTATTTTTCTAAATATGATCTTTTATCATGAGTCAATAATGACTTTCTGCTTTTCAAAATGATGCATATTCATTTATCAAAACTATCTTGGTTAAGTTACATTAGAATACAAAGATGGGGTATGTTTGGGAATAGGTTAGTAGGCCCTGATTCTAAGACAAGCTATAACACAATGAAACAAAATTGCAGTCTGATTGATTTTACTCGTTTATTGCATTATGCAGGTTATAGAGCTCATACTATGTACTTTAAGTAATGCAAATTATATAGTCTGAGATGCATATCTGAATCAAAACTTTTGACAAAGGAGAAATTTTGAAATGAGTGTTGTTGGGTTTTTCTGTACCATTTTCCTTCTAGAAGCGTTTTTGTATTTCTGGACTTATTTGAGTGAAAACAAAGACAAAAATTATGTTTTTTCCTTTATAGTATTTTAGCCAATATTTCTAAAGAAACAAATATGGTATGGTGTGGTGTGGTATGGTATGAGAAATTTGTATAACTTTTGAAAGCTTTTTCCAAGCTTTTGATATGGCATCAACAACTCGGGGGTGGGGGTGGGGGTAATTTTTTAGTCCCAGGGCCTCTGGCTCACCCATTGGGTGATAAGTGAAAGAGGATTGACCAATTGTTCTCACAGTTCCCTTCCAGGTTACTCCAACATGTGAGACACTTTTTCTGGATAGCAATGTCCCAGCATGCCACAGTCAGAATACAGGATTGGGAACCAAATGGGCCTGTATTTGAGTTTTGACCACTCCAAAACTTACACAGAACACTTAAACTCACAAATTTCACTCTCATAGTGTATTAAATGAGGGATGATAATAACCACTTCATAGGACTATTTTGAAGTTTAACTGAGATAAACTAATAGAAGTGCTTTAAATATTTTTAAATGTTACTTATACTTATTATATTAATGTTAACATTATAGGTTTGTGTTCATTTTATCTGGATGGCCAATTAATAACTTACAAATCAATACAGTTAGACAAATACTATACAAATGAAAATTATAATAAAACACTTCCACTAAGGATTTTATTACATTGTGCACTATCAAAATACTTTTAAAAATACTTTTTTATTTTTAACAGTCCTCTAAGTTATAACTTATTCCCATTTGGCAAGTGAGAAAAATGAGGAATGAAAATGTTAAATAATGTGCCCAATGTTTTTAAGTGACAAAGCTGATATTTGAACTTAGACCTGCTGGATTTCTGTCTTCATCAATTTCTGTCTTCGGTGTTAACTTTGTTATGGGCCTTGCTAACTTTCATTCCTAACCAGTAGAAAGCTGTGACTTGAGAAGAGGAAAGAATTTTCCATGGGCTATAATAAAGTGTGAGTGGTGCTGGGAGTGCTCATTGGTGAATTTCATTGTGAACAACTGAAAATATCATCAGAGACAATCACTGTGAAAGCTGGAAGGCAAAGGAGAGCCTGAAAGAGAAAATTTCCTTTCTGTTTTTTTCAGATGGTGGATGGCACCTGAAAAAGAATTGTGGGAGAAAGCTCTGTAAAGGGTTGTATTTAAAAGATCAGTGAGGGGGGTGGCTGGTTAGCTCAGGTGGTTAGAGCACAGGCTCTTAACACCAAGGTTGCCGGTTCGATTCCCACATGGACCAGTGAGCTGCCCCCTCCACAACTAGACTGTAAACAACGACTTGACTTGGAGCTGATGGGTCCTGGGAAAACACACTGTTCCCCAATAAAGTTAAAAAAATAAATAAAAACAAAAAATCAGTGAGAAAGAGCAGCTCCTCTTATTTTAATTTTGTAAATTAAAACAAGCACAGCCAATAATAAAACCTAGACACAAACAGATGCAAGTTACTATGAAAACAAAAAAGTCCAATGACCTGAAATCTAAGATGTATGGTTCTTATTAAGAGAGTGAATAACAAAAGAAGATTAATAGGTTGGTTTAGAATTTGCTTACTACCACACCACGTTGAGTTAAAGCACACTTATCCAGATCAAACAAGGAAGAAAGACAACACACATGGTTATGGTTGGATTTGCTCTACTTGCTTTTGTTCATTTAAGTCATTCTTAGGCTTAAAATTTTAATTTACTGATTATAATAGTTGGATTTTGTTTCATGGCAAACCACACAACTTAGTGTGATAAAGCAGCAAACATTGGTTCGGGCTCATTTTGTCTGGGCCTCACTGGTCTGCAGGTCTTACTCAAGTGTGTCTGCAACCCCCAGGTTGGCTGGGGGTTGGCCTGGAAGGCCTCAGCCGGCATGGCTTGTCTCTTCCCTATGTGACCTATCATTCTTCGCCTAACTAGCCATGTGTGCTTGTTCTCATAGGCAAGCTCCAACGTGCCAGTGCTTGGTAAGCTCCTGTTGCTTGTCTCTTTTGCTAATGCTCAAATCAAAGGTGGAAAAATAGATTCCACCTTTTGATGGGAGGACTGTAAAGTTGCAATGACATGCGTTTACAGAGAGAAAGAATTTGTGGCCATTTTTTAGAATCCATCACATTGTTCTACATTTTAATATGAATAATATAAAGTTATAAATCAATTATTAATTATAAATACTTATTTTGTTACCTAAATACAGATTATAGTTCCCTACTATTCTAAGTTTTCTTGAATTGAAGCCTGTTTGTGCCTATACCTTATTGTCTGGTATAGCACTTAACTAAAAGAAGAGACTCTATGTCGTGGTAAAGTGAACATTTTGCAGATGTTCCCTTGTCAGCTTTCCTGGTATCTTTCAGTGGCATCTTGTTCTTCCTTTTGGAAATGGTCCCTCCCTCACCCCAAACTCAAAGGCATGGAGGTCAAGCAATGCATGTATTCCAAACTGTGCTAATCGCCATCTCTTAAAAATTTAAATCTGCAGTGAAGTCATGCAAACACAGACGGTAAGACCCTAAAATGACCATCTAAGAGTCTCTGTGGCTGAGAACCCCAGAGGTGCCCTGGTTCCTACATTTCTTAGAATCTAATTATTCGGCATTTTCTTCAATTCTGTGAGTTTGTATTTTCAAAATGTTTTGCTTTGCATATGTGTGTGTGTGTATATATATATATATATATATATATATATATATATGTATATATATACATATTTAACATATATGTATAATTTATTATAGTGTATATAAATTATATGAAAGCAGAACATTTATGAAGATATAAACAGATATATCTTAAACAAATGTATATACATTTAAGTGTGCCAGAAATTTGTGGGGTTTTTTTCAGCAAAAGTATGCTTAATAATAAATTATGATTCATTTCAAAAAGGGGTATTACACGTCCTGAATCCTAAAACCTCACTTAGGGTAGTACATTCTTTCATTCCACAAGTATTTACTGAGCACTAGCTATGGCCAAGTCCTGTTTTATGAGATTGGGATACATCCTGAACACAGCAGACAGGAATCCCTGCCTCCTGGAGCTAATGTTTTGGCAGGAGACTACATGCTGCAGTAACGCTAAGAATTCACAAAGCTGTTGATCACCCAGCTCTAAAATGCTCAAAGAAGGCTTCCTGGAAGAAGCAGTGGTGATCTGTGCGTTCAACTGAGTAGGATTCAGATAGACAGAAAGAAGAAACAACACAGTAGTAAATGTATTACTGAAATGTGGTATGCATTTTTTTTTAAGATTTTATTGGGGAATTGGGGGAAGGAAACTGTGTTGGGAAATCAGGAAAGGGGAACAGACAAGTTGCTTTCCTTTTGCTCTTCAATCTAGTTGTGGAGGACATTGCTTCACTAGCCCATGTTGGTATTGTGATCATTGCGCTCTTCTCAGGTGAGGCAGATTGCTTGCTGGCCTCTGGATGGCCGCTCACGGCGGCTCTTGGCAGCTCCCACGGGCTGCTGGCCATACACAGTAGCTTATGGCAGCCCCACTGCAGCAGAGGTTGCAGCCTACGCCATTGCCGGCGACTCATGGCAGCCCAGCTCCAGGTCGAGCTGTGGTTCACCATCTAAACTGCTGGGGGTAGTGTCACTGGCCCTCATGTGGGATCCGAACTGGGGCACTGCTGCTCAGAGCTGGCATACCAAGCCAGCTCTTAACCAATGCGCCACTCGGCCGGCCTTGGTATGCATTTTTAGAACTTAAAATAGAAATGTTTTAGTTGGTAACAAAAAATCTGAAGTCTGCATTTGACAAAATGCAAATAAGGCCACTCTTGATTTAAATCTTTCAATGGCTTTCCATCGCTCATAGGATAAGATCCAACATCTTCAGCAGGCTCCTCCAACCTGGTCCCAGCATACCTATAAAGCTTTTCCTTGCATCTTTCTTCTCTGTGGTCAATAAACTCTAGCCACACTGACCTACTTTCAATTCTTATGGCTTATCAAGCTTAGGGCAAGTTTTATGATCACTTTGCGTGGAAGCCCCTTTCCCCATCCGTTTGCTTAACTAACTCCTACTCTTCTCCACTTCTCAATTAACTGACATTTTCTCAGGGAAGCCTTTCCTGATGCCCTAGATTAGGCAAAGTCCTTTGATATGTACTTTCAACATAGTGTATTTTTCCTTCAGAACATTTAATAGACTATAATTAAATAATGATCAGTGTAATTATTGGTTTAATGTGTGTCCTTCCACTTGCTTATAAACATCTTTGAGGATATTCAATATTTGTTAAATAAATTCATGAATAACACAAAGGCATTATAGCTATTCAGACCCTTTCTTGCTCCAGTGAGTATTTACTGTAGGGACTGCTCATGTCTGGAAATGAACGACACTAAATATCTTCATGGTGGGATTTGCCAAAAAGGGGCTTTCCAGCAGAGAGGATAGCCTCTGCAGTCTCCCTTGTCTAGAATAGGCTAGAGACCAGAAGTGAGATTGCTTTCTTAGGGTACCAGTGAAAATTCTCCTTTCCTCTGTCCCTTCTCATGGGAGGGCTAGCACATCTGTCCCCCACCCACCCATGGCGATTCACCCACTCAGTTGGATGCTCGCTGAGTTGCAGGATCCGCTAGTCTATCCTGTGGTTCTGGTGTGTACAGAAATATTTTTAGGGTAAGGTGGCATAGTGGATATATAGGGAGCAATAAAAAAAACTGAATAAAGATATTAATCAAATCCATAGTAGTAAGTGAGATTTCCTGGGAAAAATAGAAAATATATAAAAAGAAGAGAACTAAAAACTGTGGATCATCTGTATTTAAGGGAAGAGCAGAGAAAACGAAAATGCATGGTAAATGGGAGAAGCCAGAGGTGTGGAAAGAAAACAGGGAAGCTGCATATCATGGAGGCCAAGGAAACAGAATCTTTCAAGATGAAGGGGAAAGTCAGTGCTTTAAATGCTGCAAAGAGGTTGAATGTAATTTGATAAGTTTCCAAATTATTTCCAACAAGGAAATTACTGGTAGCCCTGAGGAAGGATAATTTTATAGGGTTAATGGGCCAGAATGCTGCAAATTAAGGAATAGCTATGAGGCAAACAACTCTATAGAAACCATGCCTGTGGCAAGAGAAAAGGGAGATGACTTGGGGGCGTGGGGCATGTTGAGTTGGGGACATGTTTTAAAGAGAGTCTGTTTAAAGACTCATAGGAAAGAGATTGTACAAAAAGAAAACTTTAGGGTACAGAAGCAAAAGAGGGAACTTTGGATGGAGGGAAAGCCCTTCCGGAAGTAGGAGGAGTTAGCATCCAGGGCACAGGAGTGAGTCAGCACCTCTGAGAGACGACAGTCAAGGCTAGATGATTTGATGGGAGTGTGGGGAGAAAGGTGATCCTGCTCTTGCAGAATAATGTCTATTATTTTTTCTTTCAGTTAAAAATGAGGTGAGGTACACTGTTGAAAACAAGGAGGGGGTGTGACACAGGTAGTTTGGAAAAAGCGGGGGACTGAAATGCCCGTAGGGCAGTGGAAGTGTGAGAACTCAGGAAAGAGACAGAAGTGCCAAGCACTGAAGCACAGGTGAACTTGATGGTTGCGTTTTGTGACCATACACTAACCTTCAGAGGTACAGGATTTCCTCTAGCTTGCTCAGTAGTTCCATTAGACAAGAGAAAAGAAACTATTGGATTGGTACAGATCTGAGATTTTCCCACGTGGATGACATGGCTCAGTGCAAGTATTTCCCTCTCCTCCTAATATTTAGTATTTAAATCATAGAAGATATTCTAAAATTTAGAAAACAGGAAGGAGGAAAGGACACACCTCAACACATAAACACATTAGTAGCACTTCAGTATAATTATTTATGCCTTCGTAATACATGTTTTTACTGTTTATATAGTGAACACCAATGAATCATGTCTATATAATGAAAATCAATAAATCAGTGAGGTATATTTTCTTCAAATTTAAAATAATCCTTTACAATGATAAAATTATTTCTCAGGCATGTGAAAAATTCAGACTCAAAATACTTTCCTGAAAATGATTGGCAGGTGCCCCAAACACTGGCTTAGGGTAAGGTGGCAAAGTGGAGAATGACCTGTCTTTTCAATCTCATACCTCTCTTTTGCCAGTTTGATAATTATCAAGTATCTTTTGCACAAATATGCTTTTCTAGATGCTTTTAACAGTTTTCCAAATCGCTCTGTTTGGACTGGAATTCAAAAACAAAATAAATATTCCTAATATTCAAAGGCTACTAAATGCTTATGCAAATATCACCTCTTTCAGAAATGTTTAATTGGAAGAATTATTTTTACCATTCCATGGTAAAAAGAGATGAGTCAAAAGATTAGAAAGTTTTTTGTTTTTGTTTTTCATTGTGATCTAAGTAGAAGAAAAGGGGCCAATGAACATTTTTGAATAAATGATGAAAAAAGGCAAACAACATGTGTGTGTATACCTGTCCTACAGAATGAAAAGTAATGAACAAGCTAACTTTGATGGTTACAGACACTGTAACACAAATTTAAAGGCATAAAAAATTTCAGGAAGGAGGTTTGCTCTGCTTTTCTCTAAGTTAACATCCATTTGAATCCTGATGCCAGTATTATTTTTGCGACATTTAACCCTCATTTACGTGAGGTACTTAAGCCCTTCCTGATCTGACCCTTTCCCTCTCAATCATCTCTCTACCTGCCTGGAGCTACACATCAAATCTAACAGCCCAGGAAGAGGAATCCTTGATCTTATCTGTTAAAAGACCAATTGTATTACTCTTTTGTCTCCCACTTGGACAAACAACATTTCTCTTATAACAGTTGGTCAGCAACTCAATGTCAACAGCTTTTTTTCTCTCTATCTGCCTCATCTTTGGCTGCTGCGCTGCCTGGCCTCTAACTTGGCCTATTAAGAGTCCCTGACTGTCACCACTGAGCCTCGAACCTGATGCCTCTGCTTTGAGTGTCCTTACTTACCTCTGTGAGGGTGCATTTGTGCCGCTACCATAAGTTTTTCTTTGAAGTACCTCATTACCACTTTCTTCCGGATAATGGGAAGGGGGGAGGTGTCCTCTCACCCATATTCCTTCAAATAAAAACAAAATTATGTCCTGGATACAGTCCTGGTATTTTAATGCTCAGGAAATACCTCTCCCACGAGGTGTGTGTGTGTGAGTGTTCACCGGGTAAGAGGAGGAGGAGACAGAAAGAAAGCGGGTTTCCAGCCTTCTTTACTCTTGTTACCAGTTTATTTTCTGCCCACTCAGTGCTCATCTGCTCTGAGGCCATGCTCAGAAGCGAACACTCACCCTGACCTGACTCTCCCTGCTTCCCAGGCTGCTCCATGGAAAATGCAGACCCCACATTGATACTGCAAAATCTTTCCCCCAAACGCTCCACTTCTGGAAGAAAGGAAATTCACGTTCCTGCCCTGCTGCGATCACACCCCAGGCCCTGTCCTGTGCCCACACATCCTGAATGTTCTAAATCCCTGAGTTACTTCCACACTCTGGGTAATTCAGATTAAAAAGAGAGATTTACATTCTCTAAGCTAGACATCTGAATCTGCTACCGTTACTTGAATTAGCCAGATAATAACCCATTTCAGTGCTAAGCTTAAAAACAAAACAAACAAACAAAAAACAAAACAAAAAAACAAAATCAAAACTATCTGAGAGACTATACATCACTTATAATTAATTTGCAATTTCAGGGTTATTTCTGGGAACTTTGAAGTCCTTGATTTCACAAGCTACTCATTAAGTTATATTAAACATGAAATACAGTTTTATGGGAAGTATTTTGGATGCTGTCCCTTTCCTCCTGTGACTTTAGAAGAAAATGCTTTCCAACATTTCAAGTTTCTGTGAGAAAGAAGATGTTAAAAAAACCTTTTAGCTAGTCCACCAAAAAGAGGGTTTATTTGGGAAAACAAAACGACCACAGTAGTGTGGGAACACGCACCTTCCAGCCGGCTGCGTCCATGTGCAAAACAGCCATCTCCCAAGAGAGCTCCCATATATATCGTCCCCCTTGCAGGAAGTTAGAACCGTAAAGTTTAACAGGAAGTTGGGACTAGAGAGTAACAGGAAGCCCAGCTCCAGTCATAGACCTTCCAATCCCTGGTCAATTTCCTTCAAGTGCCAGTTCACTTTTATCAAAAAATTTTCTGGGTATGTTTTTTCTGGGAGTTCTGAGATCATGGCATGCTCCAGGCGATGCAAGCTCTAACGGCTCACAGAGCCAATATTGATTCAGAGTCCTCCCTCCCTCCCATCCACACAGTCCAATAATCAGCCCATCGTACTGTATGGGCAGGGAGAAATCAGAACGCAGCATAGATAAAAGTGGGCTTCCACGGAAACTAGGCTTCCCACTCATGAGCCAGGTCCTTGACGTCTAGCCTCTGCTCCTGATATAGTCTAATGTCTGTTCAAGGAAAGAATCGAAGAAACAATGATCACTAAAAATGTCCTATCATTTTCCCTGCCTCACAGTGAAATAAAATGAAGAGGGGAGTTGTCCTAAATTACTTTTTGACTTCTCAGTGCCTAGTCTTATCTAAAACAGGTGAAAGTAAATGTGGGTGATATGTTTTTTAAAATTTCAACAAAGTTTTATTTAATTCAATGTATATAAAATATTATATCAACATCGACAAAAAATTACATTTTTTCGGTAACAAGTCTTTAAATTCTGTGTGTATTTTACTTTTAGCACATCATTAATGATTTTGTTAAAATGAGGACAAGAACAATAAATTTAATGGAATGTATGATGATTTATTAATTGTTTGTCTTTATTTTATTACTCCTCAACCACCAGTCTATAAGCAAAATACCACACACGTAACAGTGATTAAATTCAACCAACTTTCGTATTTTTCAGATTTCAAAGTCATGTAAAACCATAGCTTTATATGTATTTTGCAATTCTGTTGTTACAAAGGTATGTGGCATGTAGAATCTGGACCTCCATTTGTACTTTTGTCCCAAGCCTCACAGGTGTTAGATGTGGAACTGCTTCCTTTCTCTCCACCATATGACCAGGTTCAGTAGAGGGGAGAATTCACAGGCCGCCATAGACCTCCTCTGTGATAGTACTTACCACTGAGCTTTCTTATTCCTAAATATCTTCCCACAGTCCCTCTATTCTCCTCAGTCTTTCCCTTTCCATGAAATAATATTTATTGACTAAATAAATTAATGTGGAGTTTTTATTTTTGCAGTCGACAAGGAGTTCCACATATATCATCTATATATATCATCTCACAGAGTATAGCACACTCTGTGAGACAGGTGATTAGCAGATAAGAAAGCAAGTTGAGAAAGTTTAAGTGACGAAACCAAACCAAAGTTTAACAGTCACTCAGGGCTTCTCATTTTAAGTTCTTGCTCTTTCAACTTCATTTGGTTGCTTAAGTTCGGATATGATTTGGACCAGGAGAAATGGGAGTTAGAAAGCATTTTAAGTTGAGCAAATAGCATAAACAAAGAAACAAAATAGCCATTTGGTTTGGCTAAAGCTCATGGTTTATGGTCAAAACTACTAGAAAGTCTGAGAAAGAACAGGGCTGTGTTGATGAAGCCTTGGATGTCAGGTTGGGAATTCGCATTTTACTCGGATGATTGTGTGCTATACTTTTTAGAGAAAGCAATTGAAGTAAAGAAATCTTATTCTGATGAATAAAAATACTGTTTATTTGCTCTTGAGGGTACATTGATTAATGGGAGCAGGAGGAGAAATAAGTAGCACAACTTGTATCTGCTAATAATAAGTTCCCGAGGCCCACACCTTCCTTTCACTCTCCAGGGCGGGAAGGGAGCAGCTAATCCTGACCAGCTGGCGCCTCAGTGTGTACAATTGGTCACGAGGGCGGCCAAGATAGAGAGGGTGGATGGATCCGTTCCAACTCTGCCACCATTTTTCAGCCAATGCTCAAACGAGGATGAATGAGCCACATTTTTGGACAACGGACAAGGCATTTCTATTTTTGGTTGATATATAATATTTTTAGGGACTTCTTGTTTTCAAGGTGAAGAAAGATTATGTGTTTGGATTGTTTTAATTTTTTATTCTCAATATGGCAGGCAGAGTAATCCCTTTAAAACATGTGCAAGATCATGTCACTCCATAGTTTAAAGCCCTGAAATGGTTTTCTATTTGCTTGGAGTGGAAGCTTAAGTCTTTAAAACACCTTAAAACACCTCAGAGTGCCTTACACCACCTGCTCCTTATGAGCCTTCTAGTCTTTTTTCTATGTCTTTCTTCCTTGCTCATTCCTCCCTAGCCACATTGGCCTCTTTGCTGGGCCTCCAACACACAGGACAGGCACACTGCTGCCTCAGGACATTTACACTTATTCCCTCTGCTTAGAACACTCTTTTCCCCAGATACCTGTTGAGTTCATCCCCTCACACATTTATGATCGTTGCTCAAATATCATCTTCTCAATGAGGCCTGCCTCATCACCCTATTTCAATGGAATCCCACTCCACTGCACCCTATCCTCTTTCTGTTTAATTTTCCAACATATCATCATGTGGCATCTTATGTCTGTCATTTATATATTTGTTTTTGTTTTCTCTTCTTCCAGTAGACTCTAAGCATGGAGGGAAGGGATTTGATCAGTTTTGCTCATAGCTATAGTTGTCAAGGCCCACAACAGTCCCTGGCACGTAAAGGTACTCGATAAATATTTGTTGAATAAAATAAATGAGGTCTTTTATTTTCTGATGATTATACATAGCTTTTTTTTTTTGGATCTTTTGATTTGCTAAAGAAGCATTTTTTTTGGTGTATGTGTGGATCTTTCGTTGTGTTAAAGAAACAATCTTCTAATGGATTTTTATAATTCTAGAGAAATTTCTTCACTCCTCTGAAAATTTTGAGTTACTGTGTCAGAGACTTCTTTATTTTTCTTCAAGACTGGCACTCTCACCAGGGGTTTTGTCAGGCTGAAAAAAGATGACCTATTTTTTCCAGGTAGAATGGGGCTTGGCAAAGCCTGAGACCTTGAAAAAGTCTCCATCTGCTGGCTGGGATGTGGGCACCATCTGTGGTCAGGAACATTATTATTCCACCTGTCTAGTCTGCCACTTACACTCTAGTTTTATTTTATATGTATGTATTCAATTTGGGCTATTACAATACAGTTGACTGCTAACTTTGGAAATGCTTCAAAGGTATGTGTATTTTTCTCTATAATCAAGTTTTAATACTTGAGGGCAAAGTACCAGGTTTCTATGACGTCTAAATTGGTGGTGCACAGAGACACAATAAATAAGGTTGACTTGGTGCAGCGATGATATTCTTTTAATTATGAGAGTCAGATAATGCCATAGAAATTGTAATCTAATCTATGGATATCAACTATACAAAGTATTCAAGATCCACATAAGAACATATAAATCTTTCATGCCCTTAAAATAGCAAGAAATTTGGAATCAGAGAATAGAAGGAATGGAATAGCTGAAAAGATAACTTTCTATTAAATGGCCTTAACATTTATCTCCAATTATTTAAGTGTTGAGAACATTTTCAGAATACTAATTCATCTCATTCATCCTGGTGTGTCTTTCTTCCATATATTGTTATAAAAGTATTTGGTGTAATATTCATAAGAACAATTTTAACGAGTCTTTCAAACTCCTAGATTCTCCCAATGCTTGGCCGACAGAGAATTTTAGAAGAGGAGCAAAGTTCTGTTGGAGAAAGTATCAGTGGTACCAATTTTATTCTGTTGCCTCAGCAAGTTGGAAGCTAACTATTTTAGCTCTGACCTGGAAAAGACAAAAAAGCAGTGTTCCCTAACCCTACATCTGAGTCTATTGATATGTCTCAAAGACTCACCCCGTAGACTCCAAACCAGTTGTCATTGCTACGCTGTTCACTTCCTCTCTGCCATGCCTTTTCCCGTTTCCTGGGAATTTCAAAGCTTTTGAGAAACAACACTGTGTCTCAGAAAATGTTCAAAGTCCTTGAAAACAAAAACTGTTTATTAGAGGTGATAATGACCCAAATTTCTTATCCAGAAAAAAGGATTCCTAGAATTTCTAGGCATTGCTACACAGAAGCAGCTGACATAAGTGGATATCCTTCAGTTACGATCAAACAGAATTAGAGCATCTGTGGAGGGGTTTTGACAAGTCAATGACAACTATAACATTTTTGCCAAGATTAGTGATCTGAATATTTATTCTGCCGGAGTATGGCAGCCCTGAGTTCCTATAAGTAACTTATTAAAAAAATAAAGAATACTTCAGATTCATGTACCTTATTGAAGCCTACTGTCATTTTCTTCAAAGACATAAGTCACTTCCTTGTTCCAAAATTTTTGTTAATTACCCATTGGTTTACTGAGTAAAGTACACTTAGCCTTGCCATTCCAGCCTCACATGAAGCCTCCCCTTAAGGCAAACTGTCCTCCAAATGGAGGCCTCTAGAAGTCCCATTACCATGCCTTTGCCCATGAACTTGTCTTGCACTTCATATGACCTATGTGATTAGGACCAGTCAAATCTAACATGTGTCATGAATGCTTCCTTCATCAGGCCATGTTCCAATTTTGATTTTCCAGACATTTAATTGCCTAGAATAATTAGAATCATGAATTTTATGTCAGGCAGTATCTTTTACTAGATGTGCAATCTTGGCCAAGTGCCTGTCTCCCTAAATCCCAATTTCTTTATCAGTTGAATGGTGGCAATAATACTAAATTCACAGAGTTGTTGTGAAGTTTAAACTGTGTGAGCTCTACAGAGTTATAGAAATATTAGGTATAGCATTATAATTTATATTCAGTTGCAGGTAATGTTTACGTTAGTTACCGTTTTATGTGTAAATACCTTATTTCTCCATCAACATCCTGAAATGCTTGAGAGTGCTGTGTTGTTCTTATACTTTGTGTCTTCATTATGCCTGGCCAAGTATCCATTCTACCCTGTATGAACAGAAACATTTGTCAATTGACGGGCTGCATTTCATACAGTGATGAAATGCTTCCACAGTATCTCATGTTTGATATCTTATTCATTGGTTAGTAATATATGAAGTTAGTACTTAATTAATTTTGTTATTGTTAATTACAGGGGATTTGGGATCATTTAAAACAGAATCATTGTGGGCATGCCGAGTGGCACATTGGTTAAGAGCTGGCTTGGGATGCCAGAGGGCCCCGGTTCGGATCCCACATATGAGGCCCAGTGACACTGCCCTCTACAGCTAAGATGCTGAACAACAGCTCAAC
>NW_017731690.1:1197384-1203781 GCF_001890085.2 Hipposideros armiger
GGTGTCAACTTGGGCCAGTGAAGCAACGTCCTCCACAACTAGACTGAAGAACAAAAGGACAGCAACTTGTCTGTTCCCCTTCCCCCAATTCCCCAGAGCTATTCCCATCCCCCAATAAAAAATCTTAAAAAAAAAAAGAATCATTGTGATAAAGATGAGCATGCTCTGAATATTAATAAAAAAGGAATCTACCCCTGCTTTTTGTCTCTCTGCCAGGAAGCCAATGCTAAACTTGATCAAAGGTCGCCAGTTATTCACTATTTTAGTTTTAAAAGTTAGGACCCAGCCTTGAGTCTCTAGCTGCAGGATAACTTGTAATTCAACCTATTGGGGGCTGGCTGTGTACCAAAACACAGTGGCTTTAATTAGAGTTTTCAGACAGCTGACAAAAGTGGCAAAGCTGGGATGGGGTGGGGAAAGAGAAAAGATGCTTTGTTTTAAGGACCTATTTTTTTTATCCGTTGATCACAAGACATCAGTGGCTGCTTCAGGGACTCTGGCCAGCGGAGTCTCCAGGGTTTGCTATAGTAGGTCTCAAGGATAAACATGACAGTTTGGAACAGAGCAAGAAAAATATGTGTTACAGCCAAATAGATTGTTTAAAAAGCACCTTTAGGTTATTAACATGAGGTTGAGCAATCCATTGCTCCATATGAGTATAAAATTATCACAAGTGTTCATTAAGGCTTCAAAGCATAATTGAAAGCAACATGAGAGTCACCAAGTGTTCCTTCTCCTTGCTCCTTTGATAGCTGAAACTGGGCTGTTAGTGATGGTTTATTGTTCTTTCAATGAGGACAAACAGGGTTGAGCTGTCCCTAAAAAGAGAGAAAGAAGAAACGGGGATGCTCTTTATCATGACTCCCAGTGGTTTTGAATGCTTTAGAGTATTTAATTGGAATAAAAAGAAGAAATTGTGAAAGTCAGTTTAAAAATCATAGGAACTGTGCAATTGTTTGAAGAACAAGGTGAGAAAAACTCTACGATAAAACTTATTGTGTTATTTAGAAAAATAACTTTCAGCAATTCCTCAACATATATTAAAAGCTTAAAAATGTTTATTTACTCAGAAATCCTATTCCTAATAATCTTTCAAAAGGAAATAATAGCAAATATGAAGGAATAAAAGCTTTATGCACCAACATATTACCTATTGTATAAAATGAACCATAATGCAACCATTAAAACACTACCATTAAAAGTGATATTTAAAACATGGGATAATGTTCAGAGAAAAAAGTCAGACATGAAATTATGTTTATATTTTGTGATTAAAACTGTAAAACAACAAACAAAATGATATATAAAATATTAGGAAATATACCACAATGTGATTATATCTAAGTGTAGGTAGTATCAATTTGTCTCCTTAACTCTGCTGTAAGGACAAACACAGTTTAAAAATAAGATGCTTATTTCTTTCCCTGTTGAAAATAAAGGAAGAGATTTTCTTCCCCTCCTTTTTCTCAGAACATTTACTTTAAAAAACTTGTAACTGTAAGTATGAAAGTACTTCTTCTTTTTGAAATATATCTGTAAGTGCTTTTGAAGTCTAGATAAGTCTTTGTCAGCTCTATGACCCAATAATGTCTCTCTCAAAGATCTGGGAATCATATCTTTGAAATGTGAACTTCAAACCTTTTTGCCAGGTAAGGTCATAGCAAGAAGAATGAACCTGGAAGTTTATAAACCAAGAAGGGTCCTCATCAGACACTGAATCTGCTGGTACCTTGATCTTGGGCTTCCCAGCCTCCAGAACTGTGAGAAATAAATGTTTGTCATTTAAGCCACCATACCACCCCCCCCCCCGAGGAATGTAAACATCAAAGGAGATTGCACCTCTATCGTCCAGTTTCTGTAGGAGGGCAAGAGGCTCACTTTAGTGGGCACATTGCTCCAAGCTGCGAAACAACCTTCTGTCATAAAAATGTGAGGTTTGTTTTGCCTCTGGATGAGATCAATTAGCTAACGCAGATGCACACCAATTACCAGCTGAATTTAGGGTGAACTGTATGAGGTCAGACAATTAAGTTCTCAAACTCATCCTAGAAAAAGTGCTACACACCTCATTGCTGAATATCACTATGGTCACCTTTGAAATACTCCCCTTGGGAAGCTATGCACCAATGTCAGCACCTAGTCCACCCTTCAAAGCAATTTTGGAACTTTTTTTCTAGAATGACCATCGGAGCTATTGTCATATTACTCTTGATGTCCTGAATGTCATCAAAATGTCTTCCTTTCAATATTTCCTTTATCTTCAGGTAAAGAGAGAAGTCATTGGGGGCCAGATCAGGTGACAAGGGAGGGTGTTCCAATACAGTTATTTGTTTACTGGCTAAAAACTCCCTCACAGACAGTGCCATGTGAGCTAGTGCCTTGTCGTGATACAAGAGGCATGAATTGTTGACGAAAAATTCAGGTCATCTAACTTTTTCACGCAGCCTTTTCAGCACTTCCAAATAGTAAACTTGGTTAACTGTCCAGTTGGTACAAATTCATGATAAATAATCCCTCTGATATAAAAAAAGGTTAGCAACAGCATTGCAACAAGTTTGCATACTTAATTGTCGGATGTCTATGTGACAATTGGTGCTGTCCAGTCCTCTTACTTGAAGACTAGTTATTATCTCGAGTACATGGTCTGTAATGGATTGTATCAATGTGGCAATATAATGGGGCGAGGTTTCTTTCTGTCTTTCCAGTTTCTTAGCAGATTATTTGTGATGTGCATTAGATTTTAGTTTAATGATTATTCAATAAAAGTGCTTTCTTTACTATCTTGTGCATTGGGAAAAGTTATTAATTACATTTGTACAATTTCCAAGTTTATAAAATGACCTTTATTATGATTACAAAGGAAGGTATTTTATAATTCACTTCTATCTTCCTAATTAATGGTTTCTTTATCTTTTTTTAACAATCTTTTTGTTAAAGTAGTTTATAACCACTTTATTAGTTTATCCTACTCTAAGCTATAAACTCCTCTCTGCTCCAAATTCTTGTGACTTGGAAAAGTCACAAGAATTCTTTGGACTGCTTATTCCATTTTCTTCAGAGCTGCATGTCCTAGGGTTTTAAGCCTGGGAAATACACGTCAGCACCATCTTGCTACAGCTAGAGCTCCTCCAGTATCCTATGGAGATCAACTTAAAACCTCTGCTTGTCAAAGCAACAAGTTATCATTAGGACCGGTTAGCCCTTCTTTTGGTCTCTGCTTTCTGGTTTCAAAATATTCCTTTTTTCTTTATTTCCTCTATCCTCTGATGATCCTTTGAGGAGTATCAAACAACAAAAAGCGTTTTGGCAAAATTAAATCACAATATTGAATCTATCTATCTACCTATCTATCATCTGTCTATTATTTATCTTTGTGTTAGCAATTTGGTTCAGAGTAGAATAAACCAATAGGTGTTTATGAACTGATTGTTTTTTATCTGACATTCAAGTTTACCTGTGCATTCTGTATTTATAATTGTTAAGACTAGGAAGCCCACATGTATTGTCATCATAAATATGCTTATTGAAACCATTTTCCTCAAGGATGATAATTTCTTAGTCAGGGTCAGGGTGAGTAACTCAGAGTTTTATAGTGTATTATTTAAAATAAGTTAATAGATTAAACACCATGTAACTAATAATGCTTATATAATTTAAATAGAATCTTTTTTTTTTTTAAGCTGAGCCATCCTGCCACCTGTTGGAAACTCAGCAGCTGCTCAGCTGGGGCTGGGAATCGAACCGCTGTTGCTCAGAGCTCAAACTCTTGAGTGAGCTCTTAACCAACTGAGCCACTCGGCCGGCCCATATAATTTAAATGAATAGAAAGATACTTATAAGATAAAAATATATTTTCTTATTCTTTAGGGAAAATTAAGTTAATTTTTCTATGAAGACACTAAGAGAAAAACATTATCTGAAAGACTAAACAAAATAAATCATATTTGTTTATCTTTTAAAACGTTATTCTTTACTCATATCAGTTTATATAATGGTGTACATAAGTGATATTATTTTTGCCAGTATAAAATAGAGCCACATTTTTTTCCTACAGTCAAAACAGTGAGTGTCTATCTGCTCCTATGTCCTATAAACTTCTCTAAATTCCTCTTCTTCCCCTGGCTGCTGTAGTTTACAAATATAATAATGAGAGACAACTCGAGATGACTGGCGTTGGTAGCTCATTTCCTCCTCCTATTGGTAGCCAGCTAGACACTGGTCTTGAGTCAGCCTGATAAAAAAACAAGCTGATGGCAGTGTCTGAGCTCTGGGACTCACCCTTTCCAAGGAGGCCATGTTTTTAATGTCTCAGGGCACTGTTAAAATTGTTACACTGTCAAAATCAAGTAACCATTTCCTACCCCCCCCCACCCTTTCTCTATCAATATGTAAAATAGGAGTATTCAGTGAGGTCCTTCTCCTAGGACCCATTCTATGACACGTCCTGCTATCTCACCTCAGCATGCCACTATGAGATACAGGCCAGCGGGATGGTGCGTGTTTGCTGTTTCCCCTCCTACATTCTTCCTCAGGATACCTACTTTATTTTATGCCTCTCATTACTAATGCTGTGTGGGTCTGCCCGCATTGAGGACAATATCAGTGGTGTGATTCATAAGCAGATCTGCCTTTTCATTGTACTTGATGAGATCTAAAGGGCTCTAACCCCAGTCTCAGACTGAAGCCAAAAAATCCAGTCACTTCATTACAATCTCCTGGAAGTCATCCTTCTTTCCATTCTGGAAATTTCCCTTTGCTCTTTATAAAATTTCAGAAAGTGGAACTGTTAAGGAAAAGACATATTTTTATTAAAAAGTCAAGATTTCAATTAGATTTTGCCTCAAATATATTTGCTTCTCTCTTGAAATGGGCTTGAGATTTAAATAATTATAGAAGCTTTGTTTAAGAAGTCATGAACACGTTAGAGTGTTAATTACAGAATTAGACAAGAAATATTAAGTGAATGAATATATTTTCTGGCTTTGTAAATTAATTTACGGTGGTCTGGGTTAGAGGTGCTTGCTTAGGGCTCAGATGTAAAATGCAGTTTAAAGAATAGTTTGTAATGGTTTATTAATCTTCTATTTTCTTTTTTTTTTTTTGGTGGTGGGGGGAGTGGGGAAACAGATTGAGTACATTTGTGGTGAAAGACTTATTCCTTGCTTTTCTCTGTCACAATGACAAAATATCCTAAGCATATTTTTTTTGGGGGAAAAATAGCCAAGTCTCTTCATTTTCTTCTCTAGCAGTTCGAAATTTCTGACAAGTTAAGCTTCTAAGTCCTTTTTGTTAATTTCACTGAAAGCTGTAAGTAAATGTTCTTACTACATATTAGGAGAATGTCTTACTACATTTTCTTTGTTGGTGAATATCTTGTTGCTTTTATGTAAGCCCAGAAAGCATAATATTTTATGCTCAATTGCTGTTTGGAAAATTTGGTACTTCTGTGTTTAAGGAATAAAGTAGTGTTAATACTGCAGTTCCAAAAAATTTATTTGGACATACTACTAGGGGAAAACAAAACAAACCAAAAACAGAGTGTTCTAAGATTGCTCATGGAACAGGTTGGTAGTAAAAGGGAAAAGCTGAAAAGTGTGATTACTTCATGTGTCTTCAGAAACCCACATAGCCAGTCTTTTGGGAAATTATTTTGTTGTTGCAGAAATCAGTGTTGTTTTTAAAGGTTAAACTCAACCAAAAGTCATTGATTCTAAAATGGAGTTTAAGAATTTCTAATTACTCTCATTATATATTTTATTTACAAGTGTTTGATTCCTTTTAGTTCTACTTCCTGCCAATAGGAAATAAGTACCAAAAAAATCTGTACAGTGAGTGTGATGTTATAATCTAAAAAATTTATACATTTAAAATGTAATAATTTAAATTTTGTATTTCCAACAGGAAACACATGATATGACTTAATATAGGAAGCGGGGATCCCAAATTATGGGTAAAATAGAAAAGATGATTTAAAATTTTTAGTACATCCAGAAATCAGCAGTCTAAGAGATGAGGCTTTACCAGTGAAACTGATGGTGAAAAAGGTCATAGACCATTCTTTTTACTATTCAACTTGTACTAGGTAGCTTCCATCTAAAAATAGTAGGATGTACTTAGAAGCATATTTAAAATGTGAGCTATAATTTTGTAGAACTGCCAATGGTCTAATCTTTTATAACTTTTAGTGGATAAAACCCTAAGAATAATTGCATAAACCATCATTGTTCTTTTGGATAACATTAAAAAGAACTGTTTTCTTGACATTGGCCTTGGTGATGATTTTTTTGGATTTGACACCAAAAGAAAAGACAACAAAACACAAACAAGTGGGACTACATCAAACTAAAAAGCTTCTGCATTGCCTAGGAAACATTACAAGAAAAGGAGAGAGGGAGAG
>NW_017731690.1:1204454-1241658 GCF_001890085.2 Hipposideros armiger
GAGAGAGGGAGAGGAAGAAAGAAAGGGAGAAAGAGAAAAAAGGCAACTGAATGGGAGAAAATATTTGCAAATTATGTATCTGATTAGGGGTTACTATACAAAATATATAAAGAACTTGTATAAGTCAATAGACATTTTCCAAATAAGACATACAGATGGCCAACAGGTACATGAAAAGATGCTCAACCTCACTTATCAAGGAAATGAAAATCAAAACTATGATGATTTGAAAACTTGCTCTTTGACATATGTATGTGCTGGCTTTGGCAAAGAGAAAATGGAGAACAAATTTTCAATTTAATGGAATTATTCTTCTTTTAAATGCAGAATTAAAACATACTATAACAATGGCAAAAACATGGGTTAAAAAGATAAATTATTGCTTTGCATAATGATAAACAGTAGTTCTCCAAGTTGGCTTATTTAGCAAAAATATGTTAAAGGTGAATTCTTTATGAAAGGGAAATTGTGTAAGTTTTCACTAGGTATAAGATTGCAACAGAATTAAAGTGTGAGAATTGTGAAGAGTTGACTTTATTGACAATGAAATTTTGGAAACTTTAATTCAATTACATGTGATAAAAGTTAGCCCCATAATGCTTTTTTATTGCCTTTAAAAAGGCCCATTAACTATTTTCCACTTAAAATAAGAGGCAGTCTTATAATATTTCATATGAAATGAGTTACTTGATTTTTCAACTAAAAGGTGCTTACAGTAGTTGTCTCAAATATTCTAGTTATCTCTTTGGTGGTGTTCTGGTCATCTTGCCTTATGGATTATGTTTATAAAGTATGCAAAAACAGTAAAAAAAAACTATTTCAATTTGCATCCACATATTTAAGTATATTCACATTCTCAAAATATGGTGACTCTATGACAAGAAGAGAAATTACTATACTATGGTAATTCAGGTTGGCTCAATTTTATGAGATAAGTAAATTCAAGTCCAGCTGTGATTAAATAAAGATGTCGAGAGGAAAAACCCGCTTTGTTTTTCCTGACAGCACATGATAAAAACATTTTAAAATTTTGTTAATTTATTCAACAAATATTTATTGAGTCTACTATCTGTTAGCACTTTTCTCAGTGGTTGGTATAATCAGTGAACAAAGACGACAAAAATTCCTGTTTAAGTACTGTAAAAATTTTCCAGTTAAAACTCCCCAAATTTGAAGAATTTTAGACACCAAGAGAGACCTTTGGATAGTTATTTCTTTTCTTTGCTATTAGAAAACGTTCTGGAAACATTCAAGAAACACAGTCTAGATGCTTTCTTACCTCTCTAAATACCTAGGTAGTTAGAGAATCAGAAGTCTGCTTGAGTGTGGAAAGTGAACTGATGAAATCAGGTGACCTTGAGAGATATCAGTGTGACACAGGTCAGTCTGGGGAAAACTGCTCTGGTGACAGAATGAAATAGTCTGTGGCCAGAAATTTCATGTTCTCAGACCCTGGTCTTATCCACTGGACAGCAGTGGATCAACACTGGATATTCTTGCTCTCAGGATACATTTCCTTGGCTCCATGCAGTCCATTTCCTTTTCATTCAGGCAGAGCTCAGAGCAGTTGTTTCACCTTCTTTAATTATAATTACATTGCACTTTTCTTTGACTCGATATTGTTCTCAGATGCAGTTTGGGTTTTCCTTATGCTCACTTCATATACACAATTTTGTGTGATTTTCTAGGTTCTTATAAAAATGGTCATACTATTTGATTGTGTGTATATTTTTTACTTCTATTGGAGAAAATATCACTTTCCATTTCTGGGGTATCCCATTTTGCTCTTATGGTCTGTGAAAGCTCTTATGGTCTATGAAGGTATAGATGGCTTATTTTATTTATCCAATTATCTAGATAAAATTTTAGATTCTGGTAATAGAGTCACAAGAAAATGACAATGGGAAATTGAATAGTGAAGAAACCATACCTCATCATCTTTGTCTGTTCTTTTAAATCCTTCAAAGTAAGGTCTTTTGATGGTCTCCTATCAATTCTAGCTCCTAAAAATATCCCAGATGAGAACTCAAGCTGCACTGACCCTCCATTTATTTCAGCTTTCTGGTGATTACACTAATAGTTGCCTACCAATGGGTCCTTCACTTGCTAGCCAAGTCTTCTTGGCTCCCAGCTTCAATGACGATATGGTAAGCTTGCTGGTGAGGACCTCTCCATTCCTGCTTCCCATGGAAATCTCCCTCCCTAACTCTAGCTGCATCTCTTAACTTTCCCACATGCTGGATCCCAGGAAGGGGCTTGTGGATCGAGTATCTTACTTTTGCCGGTTTCCTTCCCTGGATGCTTCCTTCATACTCTGGCTCTGGCCCCAGTGTCTGGCCTCAGCTTTATGAAAAAATCTCTTTGAGGATGAACACCTGCCTGACTCCTGAGCATGGTCCACCCTGGAGTCCTTGATGTGCTTATTCAAGGCCTTGAATTTTCCCAGGAAGGCCCAATGTTTGCTTTTGGTGAGTTGGATACGTCATGAATTCATTTTGCTTTGGCTCCCTGGGCTACTCCACCACCAGCTTTCTTTTTAACAAGATGATACGCCTGATCTCAGCTCCTCTCCCCTGGCCTGTGATTTCCTAGGAAGAATCTTTATTCCCAGTGATTTGCCTTCTGAATATTAACCATTGCCCACTTTTACTCCTACACGTAGCTTCCTTTTTAAAATATTGAAAATGGTCCTTTGGCTTTCATTGAAAATTAACTATTTCACTTCTGATATCATTAACTCAGAGAATCCTTTACTGAGTTAATTGTAACACAAAATTTTTTGCAAAGATTGAAATGAACAAATGCATTTTAGGGGAAGCTAGGTTGAACTGTGTACATATTTGGGTTTAGACTTTATAAACTCTCGGCTTTACCATAGATCACTGTAGAGAAAAAGAAATATAAAACTGTTCTCAATGTATACAGATGCCACAGCAAGTATTTCCACACCTATTTTATTTGATAACTTCCAATGACTAAGGAGATTTCAATATCAAGTAGTGGTTTGTCAGCATATGTGCCTAAGATAATTTAAAAAATATTTGTAGGTAAGCAGATTCTCTTTTTAGGTCCAGAAGTTTTCTCAGGATGACATGGAGTCTGGCTAAATCCTATGTAGAAGTAATTCATGTTTTGTGCGTGATATTATCTGGTCATCTTCATTGTCTATATAAAAACAAATGAAAGTTATAGATAATTTTTGATAAAGAGAATTATGCAAACATTATGTATATTTTTCTATTTGGCTTTGACATAAGGCAATATAGAGAACTCATGCAAAGGTGCGTATGCACGCACGCACGCACACACACGCACAGAAATGCAAGCATCCTTCTCTGCCTCATTTTGATTCCTATCTGAGATAACCCATAATATCAGTAATCCTCAACCGAAATAATATAATATTTTACCCCAAAAGTCTGCTAGGGAGAACTTTGCAAATATTTCTAATCAAATATTTCTGAAATGGTTACAAATCCTTTAGATCTAGCAATGAGGGCATAATTAAGGGTATAGTGTTGGGAAGAAAATGCCCATGTGAAGTAGAAAACTACTGATTAGAAATCACAACATCAAAAAATATTTTTCAAGGGTAATTTCCATTTACCTGATAGGTTTTTTTCCCCATAAAAATTTATAAAATACTCTAAAAAACTGAACATTCAAATAATCTTTTAGATTCTTCATCTTTACAATGAAGGAGTTAGACTAGATGCTAAGTTTTTTTCAGCTCTAATATTCTGAGTAATCAACATAAGAATACGTTAAAATGTGTCACACTGTTTAAATCAATTGACAATAGAAAGCATGGCTTAAAATAGTGAAGCCTGATGTATAACCTTTTTAATTTGCAGATAACAAAGGCAAGTCCCAGGGAAGTAACATGACTACCCAAGAGTACCCATCCATTTGGGTATCAATATCACTGTTTCCACATCTCCCTAATCATCAAATATTTTATTTTTGTTCTATTAAAGGCTACAGATGCCCACTCTCCACCCTGGAAATTCAGCTTTAGTAATTATGGAATGAGATCAGTAATCTAATTTTGTGAAAGGGTCTTCAATATTCTGACCTATAGTGAAAGGTCAGAACCACAGATCCACAACAGACTACCTGAGATACAGTGGTGGAGAGGAACAGGTATGTCGCACAGTTCTTGGGCAGGCTCTCCAATGTTACACAGCAGCATCTTCCTTACAAATCCATCATTTTATGCCACAGGCTACCACCTCCCCGGTGCTCTCTCCCTTCTAGGTGAAATGCATGTTATATGATAGACATTACTTGGCATCTAGGATACTTTTCCGTGATAAGACTTCCTATGGAAAAGGATATTTCTAAAAGAAACAAGCATTAAAAGAGTGGATCTATAGCCCCTACTTACCATCTGCTCCAACCTCACATTCTAAAAGTTTAATTCAGCTCAACCCCTGGAAACTCTCCTTAGTGGAAAGTATCAATCTGTTCATCACCATGCAACAGTCTTGAGCCTTGTAAGGCAGTCTGGGATTTGGCAATGAATTACTTTACCTCAAATCATGGTATATTATGATGTGAATGTCTCTAAATTGTTAGCATATATCATACGGAGAAGGCCCTTTGAATACTTTTGTCATAAGAATTTCTTAACCATTTTGGCAATCAAATAAAAGCTTAAATAGAGAATCTCCAATAATATAGTTGGTTTTATAGACAGACAATGGAGAAAAAAGTTACTTCTTAGATCTTCCATGTAGAATTCTAAGTATCTCAACATTCTTATTTCTGTCAGTTCTCAATATAGATTTTATATGTTCACTGTATGAAAATTGTGGCCAAAATACATGTTTCTGTCCCTTATGCTACTCATGGGTGCCAAAGTTTAGTTTAAGGCTTATTTATGTAGCACATTATAAGAAATATATTATAGTCCAGCTCTCAATGAAATATCATTCCTGATTTTCCTTGCTCATAAAAAAGTAAATTAGTCTTTTATCTGCTAATTTTAGGAAAAAGGTTAGAAAAAGTAAAAAGTAAATAACTTACTTCTAAATATATATGACTCCAAATAAAGTAGCTGAACTAAACTTACTACAACTTTAACAAAAAAAGTAGTATTTAACATAATTGAACTTTTTTTATATCCCATTTGAAAAATGTTTGTTACTGAATTTGACAAAATAAGTTCATTTTTAAAAGTGATGTTGTTTATAAGGCAGTCTCATGATACTGGCTCTGAGGATCAAGTATACAGTTAAAGCCATAATAGACTACCAAATGATATAGAAAAGCTTTTGAGACTATTTTGTTTGCTTTAGAAGGCTGATCTGTTAAAGCTGTGACTACTTTTTTTTTTACAAGAGTAAAACAGGAAATCGATGGTATTATCCTTTTATAGGTTAAGAAACTATGAGTTGTATATAGAAATCTTCCACTGTTAGATGTGTGTGTAATTCTTATTTTTCAAGAATTGGGGCCAAGGAAGTGGCTAATTAATATACGTACCTTAAATGCCTTAAGTGGATACCTATGAAAAGGTATACAAAATATAAATAGTACTGTATATTTTCAAAAATTTTAAATAAACACAAAGAATATATAGGTATACATGTTATAATTTCAAAGTCAACACTAGCACGTAAGTTTTCTTACCTAAATACATACTAGGGTACTTCCTATTTCAACACATGCACATACAAACATGTGGCCATGCACATAACCTTGCTTTCTGCACTTGCAAGAAAGTCAGAATATACAATATAGTACATCGTTTCTACTTAAATCATAGTGGCAAATTAATGAGGATGACATTAAAAAATTCCGATCTACAAAATCAACATATAGGAAGATGATTATTCCAGAGATTAAAAACACTGAAGACTGATGGGAAGTTAAGATTTAAATTGTTTGTTCCAGTGATCTTGAAAGATATAGAAGAGACAGGATTGGCTGTAAACACTCAGGATGCTCTTTTTTGGCAATTGGGACTTCTGTAACGTAGCAATCCAGGCCAGAGACTCAGATCATCGATGCTTCAGATCTCAGAGATATGGCATAGCTGGGGGCAGTTCTCCGCAAGGTGGGGGGTGCTGATGGAGACCTCGATGCCCATCTGGATGGGAGACGGCGATTTGCTGGTCGAGCAGGTCGGGAAAATCCTTTTCCATGGGAGGACTGAACTACCATGGATTCCTAAGGCACAGAAGACATTCGTCTCACTCTACCGGCACCAACCATAGGCCTAATATTTTATGGATTCCCAACGATGGGATTTAATATATTAGCATAGTCATAAGCAAAAAAAAGCATCAAAAACTAAAGAAGATATTTGTCTAATATTCAATTCACTTTTAATATGGAATATGGAATTTAATAATCTCACAGATCTCTTCACACTGACCAATTTGAACAGAACTGATCTCCTCTTAGAACTAATTATAAGTTCAGTATTCAGAAGTTCATGTTAGATAATTTGATACGATGGAATTGCAGATGTTTCTTATTGAGATGTTATGTTTTAGTGTCATTTAAAAACAAAAAGATACTTGTTCATTTTTGTCAAGTTATTGACACTTTTAGAGGTCATAAGCAAAACACACACAAAATGCCAAAGAATGTATCTGATGCTATCTTTTTTTTCCCCACTAAGAACCACTGTTACTAGCTCTCAAAAATTTCAAAATTGCCAAGAGATACTATCAATACTGGGCATCATCTCATGATTGGAAATCTTTTCCTTTCTTCCCTTTCTATCATTTCTTCCTTTTTTCCTTTTTATTTTAATGGAAGAAAAGTAATCTTAGACACTTGCAATTAAAAAAAATAATAAAAAGCTTCCATGACACATTTTATACCTTTGGTTCTTTTTAACCTTCTTGAAACCTTTGCTCTTTCATCTGAGATAGGCAGTGAGGATGGCCACGATTTCTATGAAAGCAACCTGCATTTTAGTTTTCTTTCTTTGGAATCTTATTTTTCTACAGGAAAGGGGGATAAAGAACTACTAAGGATCCACAGTAGAGGATCCCTCCCAAGATCCTAATCAATGCAAAATTAGGGAAAATACTTAGCAATATTTCTTGTTAGCTACTGAGAATTTGGCTGGTTATTGTATACATGTTTCCAGTTCCCACCTGCAGCTACAGGACCTTACATGTCCTTATGGGCTCAAGTAAAAATGAAAGAAATACAAAAGCAGGATAATTATTTGTACCTTGTGCAAACTTGTGCAAGGTATCTTATAAAATGGATGAAAACTGATATTTGTGTAGGGTTTGAAAGCCCTGTAAAAATAATTTCTTTACCCAGAAGGAAGCAACCTATATAGCTTAAAACTATGCTGTACACATACTGCCTTATGTGAAACTAGGATTTTCAAAGCATTAGCTTCGAGTTATAACAATATGTCGCCTTGTAAGTTTTTTGCAAATTATACATAAAAGGGGAATGTTAGAGACATAAAAGGGGAATGTCTTCATTATAAATACCAATCTCTTCTACCTCTTTTTCTCCTATAACTACCAAAGATTATACATCTGCAAGCAGACTGGAATAAGAACAAAAAGATAACCATTTATTCAAATATCATTTTTGGGTGATTTGTATGCGAAGAATTTATACAAATAAGAAAGACCTTAACATTGTTAAAACTATAATATGATTTTTTATTTCAACGTACTGCCTGTTAGCTCCACAAATCAGGGAACTTTATTAAGGCACTATGTGAAATGATGTGTTTTGCCCATGTTCTCATTCATGTGACTAATTCCGTGAGAAAAAAACATGAATCAGGGCCTGCTGAGTGGCGCGATGGTTAAGAACTGGCTTGGGACGCCAGAGGGCCCCGGTTCGGATCCCACATATGAGGGCCAGTGACACTGCCCTCTACAGCTAAGATGCTGAACAACAGCTCAACCTGGAGCTGGGCTGTTGTGAGTCGCCAGCGAGGGCGGAGGCTGCAGCTCCTGTGGCAGTGGGTTGCCATGGGCTACCGTGTGTAGCCAGCAGCCAGTGTGAGCGGCCAGCAGCTGCAGTGAGCGGCCGTCCAGAAGTCGGCAACTGATGTGCCTCGCCTGGGAAGAGCGCAATGATGGTGCCAACTTGGGCCATCAAGCAACGTCCTCCACAACTAGACTGAAGAACAAAACGACAGCAACTTGTTTGTTCCCCTTCCCCCAATTCCCCAATAAAAATCTTTAAAAAAACAACAACAACAAAAAAAAACATGAATCAAATGCTGCGAAGGACTGAACCAATCATAGGTAATAAATGAAAAGTGCAAGTTATTTTTAAAATATTTGTCATATACTTTAAAAAACATAAACACTTTAAAAGGATACAATTCTACAAACTGACAAATGTATATTCAGAATACTTTTTCAAGAAAGAAACTTACAACAAACATTTCACTTCTTGAGGCTCTTAAGCCCACTTATTCTATTTATGTTATCTTATTTAAGAATTTTAGAAAAGTTATAATGTGTTATCCCCAGTCTTAAAAACTACCCTTTAAAGAGTCCGTCTTGAGTTTCAACCCTCAGGTTTATATTTATTCACAAATGAAGCGTCAAGAAGTTAAGAAGATGCCAAAACATGTGCCGACATTCTATTTATATGAATGGGCAATTGACTGAACCCTGAGCCATGGCTAAACATGAATGCAGTTCCACCAAAATACATTAATTGCTTTCTCACCTCTGTCATCTTTTTCCAATCTACTCCTTGCTTCACTTGCTGTGCCCCACACATAGCTGTCTTTTGCTGAAGTTCTTGTTCTATTTGGAGCATGTCTAAATGCTGACTGAACGTGGTGCCACCACTGACATCTGAATTGCATTTGATCCGCTTCTCCCGGAAGCATTTAGAGTTTTGCAATGCAGACTCTGTTGCTGTCTCATAGGTTTTCAGCAGCTTTTCCACAACGCCATAATTTGATCTGGGGTCAGCTGACCTTGGTCGGCCAGACAAATTACTGGGTCTCCAGTCATGCTCGTGAAGCATATTCCTGTAACCTCTGGGACTTACATGCTCCTGCGTTTGTCTGACTAGGCCCTGTGTGGATGTTTTGGTGGGGTTATCAGGTACATTTTCCCTGGGCACAGGCATGTGGGCACTGGTTTTCAGAATATCAGACACACTGTCGTTTTCTGATATGTTACCTGGAACTAAGGTATCACAGGGCTTAGTATCGTGAGATGAGTCTGAGTTGCTTTGCTTCTGCTGTATTGCATGACAGCTTCTATCTGTTCTAAATACAGTCCTATTAAATTCATCAGTCTTTGCTGCCAGCTTTTCATTCCTAGGAGTCCTTCCAAAGCCACAACTGAAGCTTCTAGGTGGGCTATTGCTCTGTGTCACTGAGGAGCTGCAGCCATCACTTATATAAAGGTCAGGATGAGACTTAGCAGGGTGATCTAGGATCATCTTTTCATATTTTGACTTATTGGGAGTGGAGCAAGTTTTCTGAAACCACAAGGTAGAGGGGCAGTTTTTTCCAGCTATCCCAGTGTCACATGACCACATGCCAAGTCCAACATTTTCAGTACATGGAGGTTTGTTATCTATTTTGGCTTCTGGTGCCAAAGAACAAAACATAATACCATCTCTCAAAGTCTTCCCTTCATTTAGACACAGTGTGGGCATCTCATCGTGCCTCAGGAGGAAATGAGGACTGTGGTTCCTTTCGTCTTGACCCTCATGGGCCACCTGAGTGTGGCGATCTAAACTTTCCTTCACGCTTTCATAGGTTTGTTCAGAATATGAGCTGGGGAAATTTCGAGATGTGCTTCTTGGAGGAGGAACTGGTGGAGTTTCATTCCTTTGAAGATCAATTGTATCAATTCCATATTTTTTCATAATATTGCTTTGGAGCATATCGGTACAGCTCAGATTCTTTTTATTTTTCTGCTTTTCTTTTTCTAAATAGATTGGAAGCATGCACTGGCCATTGTTGATCATGTGGTCTCCATGAGGCTTATTAATTACATTTGGCATTTCCTGGAGAAAGGAATCTGACTTCATCCTAAACAATGATAAAATATGGTATATTAGTGACAACTTTACTTAGGATAAGCTCTTAAAAGAAACCACGGCTTAAGCAATGGATTTTTGCTACAGGAAAAGGAGTCACAACTTCCTAACATGTCATTTTTATATAAATCCCCTAGTCAAAATCTCCAAGTCTTTTTTTACTATGGGATAATGCCCACCTCCCAGTGTTGCATTCAAGGATCTATATACTCTGATTCAAACTATCTTTCTAACCTTTTCCTTTATTTTTTCCATTACCTGAACCTTCACCTACGCCCAGACTAGAGCGTGTAGTCTCTTGGGTGTCTGCTACTGGCATTCCCATATCTATAGATTTTCTCTAGCCATTTCCTTACCTCTGCTCTGCCTACTGAATTCCTATTCATTATGTCATGTGAGCTCAAGTTCCTCCTCTTGAATTTGAAATAACATTCTAAGTAGTAGGCCAAAAATATGAATAAAAGTGCAATGAAACAGAAGTAATACTAAATGGAAGGTGTCGTTTGGGCTTGAAAGAAAAGTAAGAATTTTTTTTGGCTGAGTAGAGTAAACGGCAGATAGGTAAAGTGAGTTGCAATAAAAACAGTGTGGCTATTCAAGGAACAGTGAGTGCTCTGGTGTGGAGGAGGATAATGGGAATTAAGTGAGAAACATTAGGTTAAAGTGTAATGTCTGAATTACATATTAAGGATCTTGAACTTTGCCCCAAAGGTTATGCGGTAACAAGGAGAACTTTCTATCAAGTATGATTTGTAAAACAAAATTGCTAACTAAGTCTTTTCTGAGTTCAATCAAAATAAAAACTCAAATACAGCAACAATAGGGATTCACAAATTAAAGTTAATCATATTGATAAATATCAATCATAGTTATCTCTCCAACTTATAAACTATTATGAGCTAGCTTACAATAAATTACAGATATATGAGTGTACGCATTAATAGAATAGTAGGCAAAAGCTAAACCGGTAAGTAGAGGGCAAAATTATGTATAAAATATGGTTGGATAGGAAAATCTATTGTAAATCAGTAGAAAAATTCTCTCTGAGCTTGCTAAGAGCTAATGAAAAATAAGTGTACACATTACTGTAGTTTTCTAAGAGAAGAATGCTGCCTCATTAGGAGATAAGTGTTGATCTTAGAACAATCCATCTTTATCTAACTTGTAGAAAATTTCAATTATTTTTTAATTTGGCTAAAACTTACTTATACAGTTATATAGGTCTTTCTGAACTGAAACAGTATTTTTATAGCATTGTATATTTGTGTGTACATATTTACAATGTGTTGGTCTAAAAATTATGTATGCTTCCATTATATACATAATAATGTAGAGAAATAAATGACCCTTAGGTATATTTCAGTAGAACATCATTATGTAATTAAAATACCACATTGTTAAACCTGACATAGTTTAAAGGTGTATTTAACTGGATTAGCCCAGTTGCATATTCTTCCACTGGCCAAATACTCAAAATAAAAAAAGAACTGTATTAGAAGATATTTATTAATTTATTATGGTGGGAATACCTTAACTAAACACCAAAAAAGGGAAAGTATTCCTAATAGTCAAATAACAAAGCAAATTAAAAGATTTGCTTTAAGAATTAGCATAGAGAAATATACAGTTAAAGATTTTATCTCCTATCAAAGATAATAGATTTTAATAACTTGTTAATTCTCACTAACAAAGTGTAAGGAGGAGGGGCCTTGAATTTATTAACTGAAAACTATTTTTCCTGGTTTTCCAACATAGAATAATCATGGATGGACCAGCCTACCTTCTGTGGTTTGAACGTTTTCGAATTTCCTCTTGAAAGCTGCATAATTCTTCACTAACTTTGGCAAGTTCTTCAAGAGCCTTTATACATATAAGCAATAAAAGTGTGTCAGCATGTTGAAAAGTTGGAAACGTAAATATTCCTTTAGAAACAGTTCTGGGCCAGTCACATCTTACTTACCGTATTGAGGGCACCAGAACAGCCCCTGCTCTCTTCCTTGGAAGTCCTCAGGTCAGGCCAGGCCTCACCTTCCTTCTGGTCATCTACGGCCAAAGGATCCAAAAACCCTACTTTTGATTTTTTTGTTGCTTTTTCTTCCTGACACATCTGATTTATTTCACTAAGTAAGCTCTGCTCTGTTTGATTTTCTTTCTCCAGGCCATCCCTGTAATTCATTCTTGTAAATTCACATTGTCCTGAATTGGGGTAATCTGGAGTCGAGCCCACCACTTCATCTTGAATGGCCTTCTCACGATCAAGATCAATGACCTTAGCACGTTCATTCATGTTGATTTTCCTCCGAAGCTTTACTTCACGGCAAAGCTATAAGGAAAACAAAGGTAAAACTTTTCTCCTCCCTAATTCACATTGTCAATATTTTTGATACCAAGCACACTGTTTTGAGTTCTCTTTGCCCTATGACTATATACTACCGTGGGACATTAATGCTTATGCTTGTGAATATGCTTCTAAAATCTGGATTAGTCAGAACAATTTGATAAACCATAAAGACTACTTTTAGCAGGTCAAAGTATGAATGGTAATTTCTGTCTTTCTGAGCAGAAATCCTCATTTGAAAGGAAAATATCTACATATAGGTATGACTATGATACAGAAGCACTATCACAAAATTGGAATGACCTGAATCAATTATTGATGATGCTCTCTAATTGCTTTCAGAGAGAATCAAGAGTTTAAACATTAAAGTCATGTCTTTAAACATATGATCCCACTTGCATGCCACATTTAACTAGGTAAATTGTTGACAATCACATCTAATCAGTTCACTCTGTCCTCTAAGTAGACATTTTGCAATCAAAGGAAGTTTTCTTTGGAAGCTGCGTTGGTGAGGGCTAGGTAATAGAGATTTTTTTTTTAATGCCAAAGCTATACACATTCAAAAAATTTTTTTCTTGTCCTGATTAAAACAAATGTGACCCTGTGCTATGTGAGAGAAAAGAACTTTAAGGTTTTGATCATCCATTAGTCTATGTTAAAGTGAACCCCAAATTACTTCTTAATGAGAACTTAGTTTAACCTGCAGGCACTCATTCAGCTCATCCCTGAATAGAGGAAATAAGTGGCTTTCTCTTCAGGCTTGAGTTCTGGGAAGGCCTGTCAAATTTCAAAGGAGACTATCAAATAACTATTAAAGCCATCAACTCTCCATTTTATAGCCACAACCTATATCTGTACTACATCTATTATTTAAGGAATAACAGATTTATTGCTGCTCAATATTTACCTAAATCTCAGATGATAGAAACACTATACATAGCTGATGTCCAAAGGATATACAGTGCATTTATTTCCCTAGATACTTGTAAATCTATCACTGGGTGAAGTCAGGATAGCATCACATTGCAGCCATGAATCAATTGCTTTGGCCCCTGTAATATTATTTATACTGAACTGCTGTAGGCATTATGATGTGGGCTGACTTTGACGATATTGTAAGAAGCAACCCTCAAAAGTACCATGTTACATCTAAGGATGCTGTTGGTGATGTCCTTTTTTGTTGAGGAGTCATGGGTGAAAACAAAATTGTTTTAGTTTCAAAATCAGGGACAGAAGTGCAATTCCTGGGTAATCAGTTTGCTTTTTTCCCCCTGAATATTGAGAACTATATATCTGATAATTTTTGTGTTAGCTACAAGAAAGATAGACTTGCTGCATACATTTTACAGATGATTGTTCCTCTTCTCTTTATCTCATCTTTCTCTTTTTGCTTTGGCATACTGTGCCTTATGTAGAATTTTATAGGCCATCGTAAATTCTCTTGGGAACTGAAGTGAGGTATGAATAAGCAAATAACATAATGTTATTGATGAAAAACAATTTATTCAGTGTAAGGGAATCTGTGTTGTCAGATCCAGCCCTTGTCAATGGTTATTTGATCATTTGAGCAAAGAAGATAAGCAGGAAAGCTTGCAATTATTAAAAAAATAATAATAATTCCCAGGCATCTACAAACTCTATCCAGGGTTTCTGTCTGGATTATTCCAGGTTTTAAGTGATCCAAGTATGTGCAGCTCGGCTTAGCAAACGCAGTGACTGTGGACAGTGGCTGAACAGAGCATATTAACATCTTCAGGCCTCCCGCTGCATTCTCTCACAAGACGATATTCTCACTTGGAATCACTCAAGTTCTATGAGTGATTTCTCTTGGAAATCTACAATTCCCTAATACATGGCTGAATCATTTGTATCTCACTGAATACACAGAACTCAGTCATAAATTTAAAAAAAAAATGCAGTCTATTGTGCATGTGGTATAATTTTTCCAAGTGTTGCCTTTTAATTTTAGTTTAAAACAAATTGTCTTGTTTATCTGTGATACGTGAGTCTACTTTTCTTTTCCTAAATCTCTTTTACTCCCAGCTTTGTAGCCTGTAAGAAAGATGTGTAAAAGGTACATTCTTATAGCCTACAAAGCTGGGAGTAGAAAATGAATACAAATTAGTATGATAAGGGGGCACAATGCTAGTTATTCAGGTATTGAAGAGCATCACCTTTGGTAATTCTGGGTAAGCACATTATCTGAACATATGCCCTGGTATGGAGCTGTATATGTCAAGCATCAAGACCTAACAGAACCACAGCTTCTGTCCAAGGTGAGGAATTACAGCCCTTCTGTCTCCTTGATGTAGGAACAGTATTTCTATGTACTATCATCCTAAGTTTAAAATAAGTTTAATGCCTGTTAACTGATAAGGCTAATATTTACCATAGGGGGAATTTACAGAGCTGTCAGAAGAATTATTTTATGGTAACATTTAACCAGACAACAGATTGTTTTCACGACATGGCTTAAACCATTGGGTAGACTAATCCTGACCCCCATAGTTATTTTGCTTGGATGCTAGCATTATCTGAGCCTATTACTGACTGGACCTTGCAAACCTTTGGGAGTCAATGACCCATGACTTCAATTTCTGACTGGAGTTGTGGATTCTGATTTGATCTAGGCACCTCCTTATTGATCCAATCTGAGTCTCTGCGTGGAGGAATTAAGAGCGTGAGAAACCCACATTTTCCAAACTACGGAGGGACAAGCTGTGGATTATCCTTTCAATCTTTAATTATATACGAATGCCTGCCTTCTCAGCTCTATTTTAGAGGAACAGTTTAATAGCTACTCTTTTTAATTCTTTTTTCTTGTAGCATGCCAATTTGCATTTTATTCACAATGAATTACATGGCTGTTAGTAACAAAAAATATTTGCAGTATAAACACGTGAAGCACCAGCTTTGATTGCCTCTGAATAAAGGTGAAAGAGTCTGTTAAAACAATTGCTTTGGCAATGTGTACAAAACCATGTAAGTCAATTCCATAGATGTCACCAGAAGAAAGCAAAATAAGTATAAAATACTTTACAGTTGGAATAAGCTTGACTATACATCAATGTAAAGACTTAAAGAAAACATTCCAGGCCCAACAGACTGAGGGATGGTTAATGGGGCTAAAATGACTTTTTATATCAGAGTCATGGCATGTCATTTTTCATTACACCTTTTCTAATAAATGTGCCAATTAATGTGGCATAACCTACCAGAATAAATATCATGTCCACTGCCATTTTCTGTTTGAGATATGACACTCCTTTTGATTATACTGAGTTATCTAGTATGTAGTTTCCTTTAGTAGACATTATTCATAAATCATCTCAGGAAACACATACATTTTAATGCACAATTGTAATTTTGCTAATATCTGTTTCACCAATTATGTTTTTCTTAAGTTTCCCTCCTCGAGCTGGTATTTGAACACTCATGCAAAATACATACCTTACTTTTGATACCAAGGCACTCTAGTCAGAAAATAATAAATTGATACACTTTAGCATGACATTTCAAGTTCTTAATTTTCATGCAAGTTTATAAAATAAGCCTAGGCCCTATGATACCAAGAGTAAGGTTATGCTATTTTTGGTCTAGTAAATGTCACTGATGCATGCATCTCGTAAGTGGAATAAAGAAAATAAAAAAATAGTTTACAATGCAAAATAAACTTCAACAGAATTTTCATTCTGAGCTTTAAGTTTTCCAATGTGTGCAAAACAAACCAACTTGTACCTCCTCTATCTTCTTCTGCATGATCTTCCATTGGCTTTCCCATTCCTTCCTTTCATTGTCAAACTGGTCCAGTAACTCCATCTTTTCCTTGTGCCAGCTAGTCTCTGTGTTCCCCCACTGCTTATGCAGGTCCATGGCAACCGGGTGAGTGTTGGTGAAGGGGTGTTTCTGCTCGTCTCGGCCTTCTCTTAACTGTTTCTTGGAAGCTTGGAGTTGTTTTACTTGAAGCAGTCTCACTTGCCTTTAAAATAAAGCCTAATATAAACATAACAAGAGAGAGTTCCAAATCCATGTGCTTTCTGGGGAACATTTTATCATTTTGTCAAGAACCATCGACATAAACTACAGGAAAGCTAGGCTTAAAAGACGATATGATAACAATCTACTTAAGAAGAAACTAACACAGTAAAAAAATCAGTATTGTCCAAAGTGTTTTTTCTTTTTTTCACGCTTCTGAGACCAGACAGCAAAATTACAGTGGACAAGGTGGTTAAATGTAAATGAGAGATATAAGTATTCCTTTAACTCACCACTTGATCTAAACATAGAATTTCTCATGAATATTTAAGAGTAGAAGTCTGAAATTCGATTGTACGGTCACAGCTACACAACCGTGGTAGACTCTGCTGCAAGAGAATGACTCCTTCTGTTCTGATGCAGTCACATTATGTACTTCTCTGACTGAACGTCCTGAAACAGGGCTGGATGAGAGTCTCCATTTTATATTCAGAGTTCAAGGCCATGCCAAATGTGATGACTGTATTAGTTAGGACCCCGAAGTTGGTAGTCAATCTGAGACTGATATATTAGCAAGGAGCCAAAATAACTCATTAAAAAAAAAAAAAAGGAATTCATGATTTAGCTTCATAAGGTAAAATGTAAAAAAGCAGCAGAACTATCCAGAGAGCCAAATAATAAAATTTTTCCATGCTCTCATTTCCTTCTAATCGATTATATACCAGAACATTTAGGATACTGCACACAAAGAATTGAAGAGAATATTTTGCTCAGTTTGCAGGGAAATCCTTGACCACATTAAACAGTGACTGAAATATTTAGATTTCTAGCATTTAGTGTATCTGTATTTAGGGTTTCAAGATGCAATTTAAAATACCAAATTAGTAACTCTGTTATAAGTCATCTAAGATTTCTGAGATTTAGTTTGTTTACTTTAAATAGGGCTAATCACAGGGTTGTCCTGACAATTAAATGTCATGGAATGCAAAGTAGTTTGAGAAATTTTAAAAATTTCCCTACTTTTTGCTTTAAAAAATGTTGTTCTGACTTCCACTGGAAACAATTTTTATTAACAAAGTCCAAACTTTTTTTAATGGGTAGAAAAACATGTTTAAACTATCTGAATCTCCATTGAAGATAATTGTGCCTATAAGAAGTCTAACTCTTCAATTTTCTAGGCCAGGACCCAAAATGCCTTAACTTAGCAGGTGGCAGCTCATGCTAATTATGAGCAAAATTCCTAAGAGTCAGTAGCTGCTGGGTGCTGGAATTGTGGAATGAAGCCAAAAGAACTCGACAGCATGCCCCATTTTGTATTCACAGAAGACCGTTGCATATTTCATACCTCAAATATAAAATAAACATTGAAGACTAATTTCATTTTGTGTCAGGCTGTTCTGAACATGCATGTCCGAGTGGTAAATTGTTCCAAAGATAGATTTTTTTTGAGCTCTGATCTATCAATGAACAATAATAGACTAATAAGGATAAAAATGTTAGTGCTATATGCAGGCCTCCACTTTCAAAACCACCTTACCAATACTGGGAACCATATTATTACTCTTCTTTCAAACAATGTGCTACAGATACTTGGATCACTTTTACTTATTTCTTTGGCACTCACTATAACATGACTGATTCAGTCAAGAAAAGGAGGTAGTTTCAGATTTAGCCATTCAAGATGCTATCATGTCTCATTTTATCCACCTAGCCATGCTCTTTTTCTAACCTCATTTTCCATCCTATCATCCTTTTTTCTGTCATCCACACCTATGAGCCAGTGACCACAAGTACCTGCTATAGCAAATGCAAGTTGCCCCCAAATAAATACATCAATGAAGACTTAACAAAATGTAGATAGTAGAGAGTCTACACAGAATTTTGTTTTTTGTTTGTTGTGCATCGGCCACTGATCTTGATTACCTAGTATTCTTTTAAGTTCATTTGATATCTATTCACAGGATAGGCAGACTGATTATTTTCAGAGACTGGCAGACTGCTTTAAAACTATATGTAATTAACTGTGAGCTGAAACTGTCTTGCTAACAGGCATTTAACACTGGAACTTCTTAGGGAGAGTGGAGTGGTTTAAGGCATCAAGAGATAGTTGCAGATTTAACCAAGAAAGTTATATAAAGGAAGCAGACTGATTTCAAGTGCCTGTAAAAGAGGTACTATCATATTTTATATTTCATCCTCACAGTCATTAACTATTGGAATATTCAGAAATCATCATCAAATTTCTCCTACAATTATGTAGCAAATGGTTCCAATTTTTCTTTCTGTTCCTAACTCTTCTTGAACCACTTCCAGACTAGGGTTAAAAGGTTCTAGACCATTCTTTTTCTCACCTGCCTGAAGAAGGAAAACTCTAAATCAGGCTTGCTCCTGGTAACAGGACAATACATAAGCCCAGGTAATGTTCTCAAAGTAGATAGAAACCTGCACTTAATTGGAAAGGGTCAAACTCATCACTTAACATGGAGAAAGGCCAATCGATAGAACTTCCCCTTTCCAGGGCCAGAGCTATTTTTAGTGCCAGGAATTGTAATGGTTATGGATCAAAAACAAGCCTTTGAAAGAAAATTCCTATAGAGCAATAGCTGTGCCAATTTTTGTGGGAGGATTTATTTCACCCTCTTAATATTTCTGTCTTGTCATAAATGTCAAATGTAATACAGCTGAATATATTGCTTTCTCCTCTAAAAATAAAGTCAGGGCCACAGAATCGTTGCAAGGATTAAGTGAGCAAGAGAAAGCTTAATAAAAGTGTCTAAAACAGTTTGGATCACAGCAGGTGTTCAATAAATGCCTGTTTCTTCCTTTTCTCCCTTTCTCCCTTTGTTTTTTTTTTCCCCTTGTCTTCTCTCCCTTCCTTTCCTTCATCTAAGCCTCTCTGTTTTTTTTTTAAAATAAAACTGATTTTGATCTTTATTTAATTAGAAATTTGATAGAAGCAAGTCGAATGTGTGAACTCTCTAATTTTCAATGATTTTCCTTTGCACTCAGTATGTTTCAAGTAATTTAAGGATACCTGGCAAGTTAAATGTTTTGGAAAATAATTTTTGTTAGTAAAATTTTGAATACACAAATCTTATATGAAACTGCTTTTGTTATAATGCTCCTTAAATATATGTATCTAAACATGTATATATATTTTACATATGTATGTACATATATATGTAATAATGGGGCAACTCTGTAGAGACATAATGCTCTGTAATGAGAAGTTATGGTGTAATCAGCAGACTCAAAAACTCAATTTCAGCACTCTCTACTAAGGCAAATATAAAAGTTCTCTTTGTTCCTAGTTGTCACTCTTTTTTGCCCACAGATATTGGCATCTATGTGGGAGACAAGAAGAGTTTCTGCTATCTGCACCCCTCCCCATGTCTGTTTGACTCTCCACCTCATTTCATGCCTTTCAGAATTTCATTCAGAATAAAAATTTATCAGAGCAAATGTGAAAGGATAGAGTGAGCTGATTAGTCATGCACATGTTGTTCCCCCAACAACTCTAAGCTAGCATTACATAATCTATGGAAGCTACTCCCCCACCCCCAAGGCAAAAAGCCGGGACTGTAGGGTTCTGAGTGGGCTGCATAAGTATGGTGATGGGAGGAAAATAGCTCTGCTAACCTTCCGGCCCTACTAGAGTAAGCAACATGTAAGAGTAACACAGGAGTCCACAATAAATCATTTTCATTTCCCAAATTGGTCATGGTAACACTTCTTTCTCTGAGGGGTGCTGCATTCTTTCTACTCCTGGATCATTACCATTTCAACCTCCATGTCCCCCCATGAAAACTGGACTTTACCCAAACAAATGAAATTGTGTTAGGGAGTTGACTCCATTGGTCCTTCTCTCCTTTGAGATGTTTGTTCAGAATATTTGTTTCTTGCTCTTCTATTTCCTCTTTCTAAACAAATTACTTTTCATATAGTTGAAAATTTTTCATTTGTAGAAGGTTACATATTCCAATAGGAATGCCACACACAGTAGGTTCAGTCAGTCTCACAATTCCTAGAAGAATTATTAGCCTTGGAGATGCTTTGCTTCCCCTTAATTTAGAGGGATTAGGAATTCTCACACCCAAACCCATAAGAGCAATGCACCAACTGTCTCTAAGATTCTCCAGCCCTTTCTCCAGGCTATTACATGTCACTTCAACTAATTAGCAGACTTTCTTCTTCTTTTATTGTTCACTGGCAAATGCATCTTTCTAAAGACATGATTTGATTTTGTTACAGGGTAAAAGGGGATAATTTTCATTGCTATTCCTTGCTATTTCAGCATGTTCCTTATGTTCCAGTAGGGTCAAAAAGACACTACCATGTGCAATTCCAAAGAAATCCATTTTGCCTTCTCATTTTATTATCTTCTCCTTCCTTGTTTTCTCTCCAGTTACATTCTTAAACTAGAAGACATCCAAGATACAGGTGGACTGATTTTACATCTCTTAATATATAAAATAAAGCTCTGAAACTTTTGGCTTGGGTAAACAAATGCCTAAAATTAATGAGCTTACACAGACGATGTAGCGACAAGGTTCCCTTTTAACTGAAGATTAACCCATTATGAATGGCATGTGCTTCAACTCAAATTATAGGAACACTGATCATGCAGTGAGCAAACCATCATTTCGGATGAAACTACGTTTATTTATTTTTCCATTGCAATTTTCAAGTACCAGCCATCTCAAGGCTTGCGAGCTTTAGTTCGCAAATGTTAAAGTCTTCATCTTAATGAAAACAGCATTCTAATAAATAAATTTAGTGAAAGTCCATGGTAGGCAAAATGCTGTGCCAAGTACTGAGAGACAGTGTTTGAAAAACAGTCTCAGAGAACGGATGGCACTGTCAGTCCAGAGTTGGGAAATCCACTCGCAGCAGCTGAACCTTCTTTTCCCTGCGAGTCAGTAAAATCCGTTACAAACCCCGCCCCACTGTTTGTAAGCCCAGACACAGACACTGAGACAGGCAGATGTTGAAATCACCCTCCACTTCAACAATATCCGTAGTTTAAACCATGTCAGCAGCAGCCCCTCTACATTTTGCCAGAATTAGTCACTGGCTTTCAAACTGCCAGAAAGAAACATACCTTTTTGCTCTGGGGAGAAATCCTATGGATGTTCGACCACTGGTCAGTCTAGCAAAAAAGGATAGCTAGTTGTTTTAAAGAGAAAAAAAGTCTCAGCTTGGTGAATCTTGCTTCTTTGCAAAACATTGAAATGCAAAATAAGTCCAACCATTCAACAGAGCCGTACTGACAAGTCCCTTTGAAAGCCTCACCACTTTCGCAAATCAAAACGCTGCTCAGCTCAGTGTCACAGCAGCAACTGAAACTGCTGTGACGTCAGTTACTCGGAGGCGGCCTTCAAGCCACCTCTTCCAACCAGAGCTGTGTAACTTTAGAGCAGCTCCTTCTCTGGGTAAACAACTCCAGGTCCAGGACATTTTTAGCTTTTATAATGGAGCTCAGTGTTTTCAAACTCGCCAAAAGTGCTGGTGGTAATAGCACCCAATGACAATGGCCAATTGTAGATTCCTTTTATTTGGAAAATTCTACTCTTTTTTCTAGGCAGGAATTATCTCCTTGCATACCTCTTTCTTTCCCCTTTTTGGCCAATATCAGGATGCCCTTTTCAGCGCCTTTAGAGGTTGGTGTCTGGATGTGGCAGAACAACATGTGTGGCAATTACATATATACAATTTCCAAAGATTTGTAAAAACGCTATCAGATGTCTATCTTTAAATAAAGTAGAAATGGGGCATACATAAAGACCAACCTCATATCTCTTTGTCCTTCTATGACAGCTTGCTGCCTATATCTAAGGTAATAGGGGTGTCTGCTAGAGGAAATCAGAGCCCATGGGGAAGGATGATGCTTTTTATGGTAGGAAAGAAAAAGCCAATGAGATACCTAAGTACTTGTTTTCAACTGAGGTCTGCTGCAGCCCAAGTATATGGAGTGGCTCCCTAAACCATTACCAAATGGATCTATCCTGGAAATGCTAGGAAACCTCACCTCCCCAGCAACATTTCCAGGTTGCGTGAGACCCTGTACACGCATGCATCTGCTCATGTTTGGTTTAAATGACTGAAAGAATGTGTCCAGAGCAATTTTGTGTCTAATTCAGAAAACAAGCTAGATAAAAGTTTAAATAATAAGGTCTTATCCTCAAATCTGAAAAACTTCCTCTGTGTAGCCGTTACAATGTTCACTTTCACATTATTTTTGCCTACTTTCCGATAAATATTTCATGGGGGGGGCAAAAAGTTTAATAATAGTAACCTGCTCATAGTAGGACTTTAGTACATGTAGGACAATAGAATGAAATCACATTCTGTGTTTTGAAAGCTTGGTATCATAATCTCTAAAATAATATCAACAGTAATAGTTACAGTATCAATAGTGATTATCCATGGAGAGACAGCTGTCTGCAAAGCTCCCTGCTAAGTCCTTTGAATGTATCTTTCTCTTAGTTCACCCTCACAGCAAATGTGTCTGTAGATATTAACCCAATCTTACTGATAAAACTATGGCTCAGAGAGGTAAGCTTTCTTGCCTTAGTTCATAGAAATAAACTCATGCAAAGGAGTGGGGCTTGGAACCAGTTTCTCTAACAGGAGACCCTGGAATTTTGTCACAGAGACCTTGTTTTCAATTCTACCGCCACCACTTATCTGCATGAACTTTGAGTTTCTGTTTCTACCTTGAAGGGATAATTATATTTACTTCATAAGGTTGTTGTAAGAGTATGAGGTGATACTTAGAGCCAGACGCTCGTGTGTCTGGCTCTAAGTATCACCTCATACTCTTACAACATGCATCCTGCCTTCATCCTTATGAGGACAGGAGGAAGATCCTGGGGTGTGTGGGGGACGGGGAGGGGTTGCCCAAAGCATCTATACAGAATTACCTAGTAATTTTTCCACCTTAGCCGTTCTTTCACTCCAAACCTCTTAATTTCCATGTGTCCTTAGTAAATAAAATTAAGACTGTTTTCTGAATCCTATCAGAACTTCAGATAATATGTGGCTAAGTTATAGGAGAAGTTATGTTGGGCTATACTCTGCACTATCACTTAATAGTACCTATTTCAATGCCCTTTTTCGTGGATGTCCCTATAATTATTTATCGCAGGTGCTTCATCTGCTTCCTTTCAAGGTAAAGCTGAACTTAAATTATATATAGAATCAACTAGGGAAAGACTTTGACAAGAATTTCTCACCAAGTCCACCACTAAGTATATTGTTTAGCAACCTTTTGTATTGTAACATCATATGCTAAAATTTCCATGCTATATTTCATACCCAAAGAAACAAAGTAACACAATTAGATGATCAAACAAAGGTGATAAATATTCAGCACAGGTGTTTTGAACCTTTCCACTAAAACTTTGTTTTAAGGAAAGTACCTACTGTTATGTACATAAAATGAATGTATTTAAAAGACTGATGCTGGCGTGCTTAGCCTTGTGGTGATATTCAGACATCTTGAAGTGCCTGACATTTTCAAGCAGGTGTCAGAATGGCTGAAAACGTTTTGGGAAAAATGCAATTTGTTGAATAGTCCAGGTTACTTTTAAACCGTTTAAATGCCTAAACCTTTAGATATGAAACTGACCCAAATTATTGCTCTAGGTATCACAGAGAATTTGGAAAAAATCATTTATATCTGATGACATACTTATTTCAATATATTACAAATATGTGAAGAAGTGATACAACACTTAATATAAAGTAAATGTAGAAACACCAGCTGCTGTTAAGAAACACAACAAAACACAAATCCTGGAAAGGATCTGAAAAGGTCTGTATGGATAACGATATTAAGCCACAAACGGAAACATTTTGAAAAGGGTGAAGGAGGAATACTGAACACAATCAATGTCACCAGCAGGTGTTTCCAGGCTTACAGAATTTTAGAGCCAAAAAGAACCTCTGAAATCATTTAGCCAGTCTTCTCATTTTACAGCTAAGGAAAGAGGCCCTGATGTGAAGTCACCTGCTCAAGGTCACAGAGCCACTTACTAACAAGGCCAGGAATAGAGTCCAGGTCTTCTCATTCCCAGGGGAGTTTAAAATTCCAAGGCATTCAAGGGACTAGAACCCAGGGATCAGAGTCCTGGGCATGAGAGGAATTCAGCTTTCTTCTAAGTCCAAATGAGGAAGATGATACTCCACCTTCCAAGTATAACACAGGAGTCATATAGCAGAGTATTTATCTTGATGGCTATTTTTCTAAAGAGGCGTGTGGCCTAGATAATATAAATCCTGAGTCAAAATACAAAGACAAAAGGGTTTTGACTTAGTGGTTGGAAAACATCTGGGAATAAACACACCAACTTTGCTTATACCATGCGAGCACACACTTAATTTATAGGTTTTTGTCTGAAGGATGATTTTGAAGCATCACAAGGCAGTTATTTATTTAATCTCTTTATGCTATGACAACCCTGGGAGGCTTCTGACTGCTTGCTTATATAATTTTTCAGTCCCTTCTCCTTTTACTCTTTAAACTTTCTTAGCAGTAAAGGGGGTATCCTGCTCCTATTCTCACTGGGAAAGGGATGATAAAAATTGGAAAAAGGATGACTTTGAACAACTGGACTCATTTTTATGCATATTAAAATCTAGAAGCTATTATAGGTGACCTATATTTAAAATAATCCTTCCTTCTAGAATGATGTTGGCCTTTTGCAATTTTCAAAGTACTTTAGGGTACATGATTTCAGTTGTTTAGTAGATCTCTCCTGAATTTTAAATTATCTTCCATTCCTAGGGAGAGGTCTTGGGCACTCTGATTAACATTCCACTTAACAAATATCGGTAGGCACAAACTCTGTCCAGGTGTATTGCTAGATCCTAAACATTGAGTGAAAATAAGACAAATCTTTGTCCTCAGTAAGCTCGGTCCACTCTGAAGATCCCTGAAATGTGACCTGCAGCATGGCTGCCCACATCCTGAGTAGCCCACTTCCTTGAAATACACTGATAAACAAATGTGGAGGGGTCTCTTGGTAGCTCCCACAGCATTCCACCAAGGGGACCACAGTGGAGTGTTACTCTCAGCCTCTGCTGCCCGCTGCAATCACTCAGAGAATTGTTTAAAAATTTACAAAAGCGGAAACTTTCCCCTAGACTTTCTGAATGAGACTATCCTGTGGTAAGGCCCGGGTTTTTTAGTTTTTATAAAGTCCCGCTGCATATATAAAGCTGATGCTGCAAATGTGATCCTGTGTTTGTTGAGTCCTAGCACGACAGAGGCTGGGCTGTGTGTTAGTAAAAGTAATATGATTTTGATACTTAGAAGAATCTGGTTTGGGTTATGAAATTATGAGAATCGCACACAGAGTGTTTATTATCCATAGAAGTCACATATTTAGAATGTTGTTTTTCAGCTAACATGCTATTTTCCCAGTGCTGGATGTTTTCCCCCTAGAATCATAGTATGCTGGCTTTCTCTTCTATTCTGAGGGCTGGTGACATGTCAACAGATTTTTTTTTAGCCAAGCAGATCTGTCATGGGGTTTATGAACAGGCATTTCCAGATGACAGAAATATTCAAAAGAAACAGTTTCAAAACTATCTGTTCTTTTTAAGAACTGGTCTGGGTTCCGAAGAAACAAAACATTTCAGAAATGTGGGCTATTTAAAACTAGAGGCAGATCTTCCTTACGACTTTCAATTTTGTTTTTAACATGTCATTATGTTATTTCCAGATTCTTGACTTGGGAGGTGTTGATAATGACAACATCAAAATGTAAATAAAAGGACTGTTCTAAGGCTGCCTCTTATTCCAGAAAAGGGCCCTGGGAACATCTGTCGGCCACAAGAGGGCCACCCTGAGTCACTTCTCTCCCTTAGGAAGCTCCAGCAGTAAAGCAGGGGTAGGAAAGGCCAGTTAGTGAGTACAAACTGAAGGACACAGGAATTAATCCCTGCTCTCCCCCACCTCCTGCACCCAGAGAGTTGCTCGCCCACCTATATCTCCTACTAGAAATGTTAATAATGTTATCAATAGCATTATATTTTCATTAACTGTCTAATCAAATACAATCAACAGAGGAAGCAGTTACCGGCTAGTCACACCTTGGCACAGAAAAGAACAACAGTCAGCACATAGAAAAGACTGGAAGGAATGAGTCAATACAGGTAAGCTTTGACTGGAGCTCAGGAAAAGAATCTGTTTTATTTATGGAGCATGGAGTGGGGAGAGGGAGTGGCGAACAGAATAAGGAAACTTTGAGTGGGTGCTAGACTTTGAGGGGTTAAGAGAAATGTGGCATAGTGATGGCAGAAGGCTAAGGTAAAAGGTCTGGAAAGGAGGGTGCAGAAAGGAGGCTCAAAGTCCCACTTCAGGGCAGCCTCAGGCCACTCTGATTTGAGGACTTCCTTAGAGCCAGCCTGACCCATTCTCCATACCATGGGCTCTCAGGTCCCCAAGACTGTAAACACGATACCTGGATGCTGTCTGTGCTTGGTCCTTACATGCTGTTCTTTTGTTGTTGTTGCCATCAAAATATTTTGAACAGTAAGATTCCTATAACTTCATTCTTTATCTATGTTGAACCCACCCTGCTATTTTGAATCCATCTGCTTTCTACAAATATCAGTGCTTCAAATAGCTACTTATGAATAAATTACATTTCCTTTAAAGTGAGTGTGGCCAGAAGCATGAGTTTGCCCCCTCCGGCTTTCTCACCTCAAGATTTGCCAGGTCCAGTGCCAGTTAAGAGTAATGCTAAGACCTTGGTGCCTTGCAGATAACTGCCTCGCAGATACACATTTCCTTTCAGGAAAAGTGGCATTCCTAGGAGTCATCTAAAATCCAGAGTGAATTAATTGGGCTAATCTGTCATGTTAAACTCCCCCTCTAAAATTCTCAATGACTGATCTAAGCTGATACATAGGATGTTCTATTTTAAAAGTCTAACTCTGTTTAATCTGTCCAGCAGTTAATGATACAGAGGGTATGACATGGATTGTGCAAAAATTGCACATATTCATGAAAAAGAAGACAGAGAATTCTAAACTAGACACTACACTGAGTTTTCTGACTTTAAGAAAAGACTCTCTAAGGGTTTTCTTTTTTTAAAGCTCTTACACTCTCTCCCCTTACTAAATCATTTGAAGCAAGTGGGCAAGCGGATGAGCTTCTCTCTGCCTCTCACACCCCCTTCACTTCCAAAGGCCTCCATTGATGCAGGCGCTTTGGACGTGAATTTAAAGAGCTGACTTGCTGAGTTTAAGGTACATTGTGGAGGACACCCTCAGAAAGGCACAAACGTGGCTGGCCAGCCGTCGAGAATCACTTCTGCATCTTATTTGTTGACACATTAATAAGCAGCTCAACTGAAAACACTCACGAGAGACTACAGAAAATAAACACATAAAGCTCATGTATTCAGAATCGACAACATCCCGAGCTCCTTCCCTGGAGTGTGTAGCACATATAAAGTTCCTGAGAGAGCTTCCCCGTTCCTCAAGACTTTAGGGTCGTTTTGCCATTTTGTGAAATGAGTCAGTGTTCTGAACTTTTCTGAAAGGTTCTAGTTTTTCAATTGTGCAGTCCTCCAATGTGCTGTTCATTTAATCTTTATTTTGGAAGAAGATAAAAACTTTTATTTATTTATTTAATATGTCTAACAATGTACTGAAAATTTAAAAGAAATATCACCAAAATAAAATCAAAATAATATGAGCTGGGCTTGAAATACCCTAAGCAGGAATTTTGGTTTAGAAAACATTTAAAGAAACATTCTAATACACAAGTCAGTAAGGTTACGTGAATATTTATCAAAAGACTGAATAATTGCTAGAAACCACTGATTATGTATTCTTATATCATTGTACATTTTACGAACTTATAAAATTGTGCAATTTTATTTTTAGATGTTAGGTTTTGATGGCACCCTGTTTTGAAAAATGGTTTATATGAAAACTCATATAACTATGAACTAAAAAACTTTTATAACAATGAAATTGTTACAGGAAATGTAACAAATGTAAATAATCAAGCAATGTCAATTCCTTTGAGTTTATTAAACATAAACATCTGAGATATAAGATAAGATGAGGCTCTTTAGGATGGTACAGCCTGGCTTAACAGTGGGCAGTGAAAGGTAGAGATTTCTGAAATTTCTCCTTATTTTTAAGAGGTGAGGGTTATACTTGTTGCTCCTCGTTTCCGATCACATGAGGTTATAATAGTACTCTACTTGGAAGTTGTTCCTGGAAGTGTTTAAAAAATTACCCACAACTTCACCAGGACGGCCCCAGAGTTACTTGAAAACTGCGACTGAGTACTTCAGAGTGAGTGAGTCTCTACGCAGAGAAGGTGTGGACTAAAATGTACTTACTAAATTACATGGAAAGGATCTTTAGATACCCTATGATTTGGCACACACTTTTAGAATGGCCAACATTTAAAACAGCTACCACCATGTCCCCCTCTCCCAACTGATGAATGCAAACACACTGTTTAGAAGTATTAATATTTAGTTTATTTATTTATTTTTTATTTTTTTAAGCTGCGTCATCCTGCCACCTGTTGGCAGTTCAGCGGCTGCTCAGCTCAGGCCAGGAATTGAACCGCTGTTGCTCAGAGCTCAAACTCTTGAGCGAGCTCTTAACCAACTGAGCCACTCGGCCGGCCCTAGAAGTATTAATATTTACTATGTTACATTAATTACAGTCACTATGAAGGTTTTCCTATCATGTACAGGCCATAAAGCTTTCTTACTTTGTGTGAGTTTCCCTCTGAAATTCTACAAGTAGGCTGTTGAGAATACCAGGACCTACTCAGGAAATGTATGCAATAGCTTCACCTCCCAAAAGCTAAATCAAAATTGCACACATAGAATCAAAACTATCTTCATTAGACCTAACTGGTTTATAACTAGGGTTTAAGCAGTAGAGCGTTCACAAATACTATTTCTGAACTGTACCAAATCCAAGTAGTTTAATAACAGTCCTTTTCTCACTTTCTGATATTATTTTCCACTTTCTCTTCAATCCTTACATTCAATTATGGCATCTGACCCAAAGCACAACTCTACCAGATGAAAGTGGCTGTAGTTCTATAAGAATATAGCGACAGACACTGCATGAATAGTTGAAGTTAGGGCAGAGCTACCAAACTGACATTCCAAATTCCCTGGCAGCTGATTAAACAACTGTATCCCACTCTACCACACAAACTGAAGTGAAGGTTGGGGAATGCAGGCCAATACACATTCCAGGCTCAGCACTGAATTTTCCTTTGTTTTATGAGTTTCAGTCAGTTATGCTTAAAAATAGTCAACTGAATTATTTTTTTTCTTAAATTAGGCCAGATTACCAAAGACACTCCTTCCTATGCCCAAGAATGTGCATGTGAGGGAATTTTTTACAATAAGCCTAGTTTGTTTGAACTTATTTTCAGCATGATGTTTAAATAGCACAGCTTCAGATGTACAAATAGGATTCTTTATATCAATAATTGGGGTATTTTGCTCTCTTGAACAAAGCCTGGGTGCTCCTCTTTTAGAAGTAGCTTTATACAACAAAGATAATGGCAGTACCAGGCTCCAAAGAGAGGGGAAGAAGATGCTGGAAACTTTCTGAGGTGGTGGGCACCATCTTTGTTAACTTCTTTTCTCAAGTCTATGTCCTGTGGTGTAAGGAAGAGATGTATCCCAGATACTGAGTGCTCACAACACACCTGAAGTTCCGGGGAGAATAGGCAAGGGACAAGATCACTTCGTGCTTGCTGGTGGTTTGCTGAGACCACCCCCAACTACTGGCCCCCAGCAGTCCTGAGATAGAAGTGGGTCTGAATTCTTCAACATGGGAGGCAGCTCTCCTTGTACACCACAGTGTGGCAGAGGTGTGTGCACACATGCAGGTACAAACGGGGAAGCCAGCTGGGCAGTGGGTAGGGCAGACCTTCCCTGGACTTTGACTACTCGTATATAGTAAAGTTGCCTAACTTCAGAGGAGCTGTCAGAGTGATCCCCAACCCCCCAGAATCTGTCAGCAGTGGCCACAGCAGTCCTGTTTCCCCTCCCCAGTATCTTACTGGAGTTTCACATATGGAGAGAGTCTGGATAGAGTACAAGACGCTCATGAAATTCTTCTAGAAAATCAATGCCTTAGGAGTTCATAGGTAAGATTAATACCCTTGTTGCCAGGATGACCTTAATTCCTAATATGAGATCTGAAGATGAGGCTGGTGTTTCAATTAGCCCAGACCTCCCTTGGTCAGCCAATTTTAGCCTTTCTAATTCAGGTCACAAGATGCTGTTGGGGTATGTGCACCAACCCTGCATATATTTATGGTATCATTTTGTCCCAGAATGCCTAAGAATTTTATTGGGTTTTCTTAGAAAAATCTAACATGCTATCAGGAGTCTAATAAACAATAAGTTAAAACCACAAGGTTTTTTGTTTGTTTGTTTTTTGCAATTCAATAAGAGTACGTGTCAGAGTTAGGTATTTACATGTCTGTTTTGTTCCATCAACCAATTAAGGACTTGAAAAGAGTAGAAACTGAACCTCACTTTCTTCTAAACTGAACATAGCAAATACTTCAGAATGTTTGTTAAACAGACCAAGGATCCATCCTTTTGCTCCATTCTCACATCTCTTGTGTATGCTCTTTCTACCTTGGTTTCGAGGGTAGTCAGTTGGCATTCCTCATTCCTGGTAAACTTGTGGGACACCATGTGCTCTCTCTTGATAAACATGGGGAAGCTCTGTGACAGAGATAACTACATAATGACAACGTGGTGGATTGTCAAGGGTGTGTGTGTGTGATCACCTTGAGACTTTAGCGCAGTGTGCACATGTGCCTGGACCTCCATGTGTGTGCCTGACCCTGGACACACACATTGTTCAGCTTGGTTCTCCTTTCTGTCATGTATTATTCCTACTTGTCTTCTCTGATTGCGTTGGTTTTGAGAACCTATATTAATGAAAGGAGAGTTTTCTAAGGTTATCACCAGTGTGAAATTGAACTGCTTTGTCATGGCTAAGGCTGTATGACAAAGGTGGAAATACTCTAATGAAGATTTGCACACTCTCCGAATGGCTGGAACCTTATGGTCTATTCAAACCAAGACAACTGATGGTTCTATAAAGCTAGTCTCACACAGTGTACTGTAAACTCGGTAGAGGCTGCGTATATATATTTCAGAAAATCCAAACATCTAAAGCAGTGGTTCCGGGGAGTTCTAAAAAATATAAATTCACTTTTCAACAGATTTTCATAGCCACCAACCAATTGGCAAGTATTTCCAAGTATGTGACTTCGAGTGCCAGGATTTCTGAATCTTGGGTGGCTCTGGTGCATGCGACCTTTCCACTGGGTAAACTGCTAACGAGATGAGCAGATAGGACCTTCGGAGTACATGGAGCCTAGCTAGGAAGGGACAGGGGGTGCTCAGGTTCACCAAAGTAAGTTTATGTCTAGAGAGTAATTCTGACTGGAACTATACTACTGACTTTGGTTTGGGATTTAATGAAATTCTAGAAATGACTATAGCTTTTCCTATCCAAAACATTTCACATGCTCTATTTCTAGCATGCCTCCCGCTGTGGAGGCAGTTCTGTGGGATAATATGTTACAGAAGAGAGGGCTCCAGACAACAAACTTGATTAGAAAGGCTGGTTTCGTTGAAAGCTGGTCAAATGCAGTAGGATGGGGATAATTATTTTCTCACTGAACTAAGGCCTAATCTACATTTATGCTTCTAAATACATCTCTTTAGACAGAACACCAACAGCATCGCAACCAATTACTTAATTTTCCATGAGGGTCACATTTCATTCGCCCACCAAAATTTTCATAGACATTTATTGGATATCAAAATGATCTTGCTAGTCTGATATAACTTAGCAAAGGTAGTTTACAAATATATATATTTGGAAATGTGCCCAACTTGTAAATGTCCAGCTTTTGAATTATCATAATATTCAACTAATGAGAAATAATTGAAAGTTAGCCAATTTTTACAGTCATGCTGCCAACTATTTATCAAGAAGAATACAAATTAAAATGTAAAAGAAGCAAAAATTAAAATGATTTATATATAAAAAACTCACAATTACTTCCTTACCTGAAATAGTGTAGTGCTTTGGCTTCTTACTGAATTTGGTAGTGGTAAGGAGGGTCTTTTTAAAGAAATAAGCAGTCTTCAGTGTTTTCATAGCATTGGTTACTACAGAAATTATACTTCTTTTACTTCTTGTCTTGAAGGGTGAACAAAATAAACAAACTGAAAATACTACAATGAATGGTAAATGATGAAAGATTTACAGTACAAAAAACAGTGTAAAAAGGAAGACAAGTTTAAATATTGTTGTGTAAGAAAGTGATGAAAATAATACAAGAATGAGAATAAGTAAAATGATAGGCTGGAACATCTGGGAAAGTAAATGCAAAGACAAAGAGAAGAGTTAATTAATAATAATTTTAGAAACATAAATTTATATTAACTAACCTAAGCATTCATTCAACATCAGATAAAGCAGAAGCCTCCCTTCAGCCTGTATTTACCAAATCTGAAAGCTTAGTATTATACACCGTGCTTTCTCTCCCCTTGATTCTCCCCAAAGGCATAAGTGAAAAGCCACACATGCTCAAAGTATCCAAAAAGCTGCAACAGAAAAACTAAACACCAATTATTTGCCATAATAAATAGAAGAAAATAAACTTCGACATTTAAAAATCTAACAAGTTTTATCATATGTATTTTTTTTCATAGCAAAGCATAGCAACATGCAAGATCAATAAGCGCCAGGGTTGCAGTTTTTGTAGTTGTGATTAACAGGCAGTTAATCTAATGTGAGTCGTGCTTCTGTGTATACACTGATATTTAAATTTAAACCTCTTGCATGCTGTTGTACTTCTGCGGGCTTTCCAATAGATACAGGGCACCAGGCTTGCTAGACGGGGTAGGTAGCATTGCTTGTTTTGTTTCATAAATTATCTCTTAGGTGGTTAACTCTAACAAAATGCACTGGTCTTTGGCCATCATACCTTGCTAGAGCAGTTCAGTCCAATTCATCGGGTGTGCTTCTACAGATTAGGACGAAGGAAAAATGCTGATTTTCCCTGTTCGGGGATAGTTATTACTATTTCTCTGAATCAGTGTTGTCTTAAAGCTCAAGTATAGCACTCCTTCTGCAGTCCTGCGATTCTCCACTACAGAGCTGACAGTGATACTTTCTAGAAATAGTGATCATGCTACTTCAATTTGTGGTAAAGGAGTGACGTCCCTTTATTCCTTTTGCTAGGGCCCTAGACACAATATATCTTTCTTTACTGCTGGTTTCTCCATTTAAAAATTATTTTAAACTCAATTTGAGTCTTGGTTCAAAAATAACAAATCAACAATAGAAGATTCCTACTCAGGATCTTCTTGCAGCTCAAACTACTAGAATCAGTAGAGTAATATTGAAAATGTCGACCTTCGATAATCATCTCCATCTTAGAAATCCTTTAATCTTTACACAAAAACTGGGGGGGGGGGTTAAACTTCTCTTAAAAAAACAAAACACAAGAAATAGTTACTAAGTGACTGGGTGAGAAAAACCTCAGGCCTGAACAAGGACAGTGGGAAAGAACGGGTGCGCAGCGCGGCTCTCAAGCCCAGCGAGGCTCTGAGCTGGGCCTTCCCGAAGGCGGGGGTGGAGGTCGGTGCGCGGAGCCACCCCACCAGGGACCTCGCCTTGCGGGCCAGCCTCGCCATCACCGTGGCTCGCAATAGGCAGAACTGTACCTGACTCACGGATATGGGCTCCTCGGCGCCGCGGTCGTCCGCAGATTTGGGCACCTCGAGGCGGTCGATGAAGGTCTGCAGCTCCTTGCGGAAGGCCTTCATCTGCGCGTTGATGCGGTAGAGCAGCTCGTGCTCGCGGATGCGGCTGCCGTCGTCCTCCTCGTCCATCAGGCCGAACAGGTCCCCGTTGGCCACGTAGATGCGCGCCTCGGTGATGATGGTGCTCGTGTCGGCGATGAGCCGGTCGATGGTCTTGCCCAGGCGCTCGGCCTCGGAGCGGATGTCCTTCATCTGCTGGCGGTCGGAGAAGCTCTTGGGCCAGGGCCCGGGCGCGGGGTAGAAGGAGCGCGTGGGCGTGAGGCAGCGGATGTTGCGCACCTCCTCCGAGTCGCTCTCGCCCCCGATGGGCCCTTCGCGCTTGCGGTGCGGCGGCCGCGAGTCGTCGTCGCTCTCCTTCTTGCCCGCGTCGCTCTCGGCGTCGCTGTCGCGGGGGCTGCCGCGGATGCCCAGGTGCGAGGCCAGGTCGTAGCGCTGCATGTTGGACATGAGCACGCGGTTCTCGTACTGCAGCTGCATGACCTTGCCGCTCAGTTCGTTGATCTGCAGGCGCGCCGCCTTCAGCTCCTCCTGCAGGGCCTCGGTTTTGGCGCTGTCGTGGTGCCGCGCGCTGTCGTGGCCGCCCGACTTGTACTTGTACTTGTTGAGCTCCGCCGTGATGCGCTTGTTCTGCTCCTCCAGGTCGGCCACGTTCCTCCGCAGGAGCTCCGTCTCATCTTCCACCAGCTGCAGGTGCTGCCGCAGCTCCGACAGGGATTCGCTCTGCTCCCGCATGAGCGGGTTGGCCGAGCCGTTGAAGTCGTCGCCCCTCAGGTCGTCCAGTTCCGCCTTCAGGCCTCGGTTCTCCACCTCCAGTTCCACGATTTTCCTGCCCAGGATGTTGGCTTCTTCCTCCACCAGCCTCAGCCGTAGCTTGAGCTCAGCTTCCCTGGTGCTGGGAGGGCCCCCGGCTTCTCCTTTGGGCAAAGGACTGTCCAGATCCCCATAAAAGGATCTGTACTTCTGGAGCTCGTGTTCGAATCTGTCCTTTTCTTTATCAATCTTGGCCATTTTCTTTCTCATCAAGGCAGCCTCCTCCTTCACGAACTGCAGCTGGCATTTCAGGTCTTCATTGTCCTCCTCATTTGAGAAAAGAGGGGAAGAGGGTTGGAGATCATTTTTACGTAAATCAAGAAAACAACCAAACAATGGACACCTGCACAAATTATTCCTTTTCTTTTCTTTTTTGGTAATTAAGACTTAATGAGAGAGGGAGAAAGAGAGAAGTAGATGCTTCGTATTTTTCTCTAAGTCATTTAAATTCTTTGGCAAATAAAAGACTAGGATAATATTACATGCTGGAAATAAATGAGAAAAGAATATAAAAAGAGAAAAACGGTGGTCATCACGATTCAGAAATTAATATATGTTGTAAATGCACACAACTCTTTGGCTCTCATTTTAACCATGTTCATTTTGTTTGTTTTTTACGTTGTTGGAATTCTCCTGGCTATAATAAATATGAAACCTATTCCCTTGAAGGAACATATGGCTAATATGCACTCACTGCCATTTATTGAACACTGACTCTCTGCCAGATTCTATAAAGTTCTTTACACATAGGACCTAATTTAGGTTCAGAGTAAACTTATGAGTAGATATTAAAATGTGTGCTTTAAAAATGTTCAGTAACTTGTTCAAGGTTACACAGCTGCTAAGTAGTAAAGGACAAAAGTGAAATTAAATTCGGTTCTGTCTGACACTAAGGCCCAGGCTCCTGATCGCTCTGCCATTCAGAAAGTAATTGCCCTCCATCTTTATTCAAGGCAGAATTGGTTTTAAAGGCCTTTTAAGTAGAGGAAGTTTAACACTGGAATGGCCCGCCTAAGGAGACACTGGTAGCTATTCCATCTAGATCACTCTTAGAATAGGATGTACCCCCATCAGTCTGACATGGATAGAGTTGGTTCTGCCTGGTAAAAGGATGATGGAGTAGATCCTATAGACGTTCTTCTCACATATTCTTAGGGTAGCCTTTAAATCCTAATCATTAAGCTGAAAAGCACAAACAGAAAAATGGAAACCAACTCCTTCTCTGAGAGCTAACATGAAAGCACATTACTATATCCCAAGACATTTTTTCCCCAATGACAATTTCCCCAAATTCTCTTTTAAGTATGTCCTTTGGACCAATCATGTAACTTCTGTGGACTTTAGTTTCCTCATTTTTTAAGTGGGAATAAAAATACCTTCCTTTCCCAGCACTGAGTCAGCTGTGTGGGAGATGAATTCTGGGAAAGAAGTAGCAACTACTGATGGTGAAGGTGAGAAGGGTAATGAGCTTCCATCAGAGATGCTCCGCAAATATGATTCAAAGCCTTTGAGACAGAAGACATGGGCAGCAGGGCACAGGTCTCCTGTCCTCCCACCTCCTAATAAAAATGAGTCTGAAGGGTTTGAGAGCTTGTGAGTGTGCAGAGCCTGAACATCACATTCCCTCTGTCATTACGTCCTCACATCAGCCCATGAGGAAGGTGCTACTACGTCCACTTTACAGATATGGCAGCTGCACCTCAGAGAGGTTTATTAGCATGGCAGAGCGCAAGTTAGTAACTGACAGAGCACATCTGTATTCAGGCTGATTCCAAAACTCATTCTTTCCACTGCAAGTGTTGCCTCTAGAAAATAAACAAGAGAAGTAGGATGATGGGTGAAATAAAAGAAATCAGAGGTGCTGGCTTGTATACATTCTTCTAGAAGGAGTTTAGAAGCAAAGAGACAAGCACAGAGAGATGAGAGAACCGCAGGAGCATAGTGAGAGGGAAGGGTATATCACAGCTAATAGATAATAGAAGCTTTTATATCAACTGGAAGGATGTATGTCACAGAAAGATTTGATGCAAGAATCCATTTCACAAGGTAGAGGGATGCTGTCCCGCAAGCGACTGTGCTGGGGCCCTGAAGCTCATTCAGTGAGGATGAAACCAAGGACATTTTTAATGTTTGATATCTCATCAGCAGAAGAATCAAAGATAACTCCGACATTTTGAGTTTAGGTGTCTTTTTTTTTTTT
>NW_017731690.1:1242033-1243363 GCF_001890085.2 Hipposideros armiger
TGCCACAGGGACTGCAGCCCATGCCGTCGCCGGCGACTCATAGGCAGCCCAGCTCCAGGTTGAGCTGTTGTTCAGCATCTTAGCTGTGGAGGGCAGTGTTACTGGCCCTCATACGTGGGATCCGAACTGGGGCCCTCTGGCGTCCCAAGCGAGTTCTTAACCATCGCGCCACTTGGCCGGCCCTTGAATTTAGGTGTCTTGATGGACTATGCTGCCAATAACAGGGATAAAGAATGAACTAAGAGGAGCAGGTTTTCTGTGAAGAATATGGGTTTAAGTATATTAAAAGGCTGTCTTTGAGGCGTATCCCTGGAGAGATACCTAGTGGAAACAAGCACGTGGAATCTCAGGCCTGAGATTACAGAGATTCCATTTCTGGACCTGTTAGAGAGCTCAGGTCCAGAGGGGAGGACTTGAGAATGAGCTGCACAGAGGTGACGGTCAAAGCTATTGCAATGGTTTTGGAGGCAACTAAAGAGGAGAAGAAAAGAAAGAGAGACAGACAAGGCATGGTTAAAAGTTTGGGATGCGGGGGAGGGGACAGAGTTGAAGGTCATGCAAGCCAAGAAGTAGAATAGAAAAATTTTGAATAGAAAAATGACCAACAATACGCGTATCAATATGCTTTTACATAGGCTGGGTTTTGTTAGCAAGGAAGAGCAGATGAGACTGGGAAGACAGGTTAGGCTACGTGTATGGTAGAAGTCCTTGATTGGAAAGCAAGGCCTTTATTTGCTAGGAAAGAAAACAAAAAATGTTGGCATAATGCTGCAGTTTGAGTCTAACCGAAACAGCAGTGGGTGTGATGTAAGTCACAGATTTGAGCAGGACAACACTTGGCTGGGCTATGTTAGGCAAATATAAACGAGAAGCATATCTGATTTGTGTGTATATAAGCTCTCCTGCCCAAGGGAATAAAAACATAAACGTTATTTTAAGATTTGAATAGACACTGCAGGTAACAGTCATTAGAGGGAAGGTGAATGATGAGCATGATAATTATTTTATTTATTTAGGAGGGAATCTTTTCAAGACACAAAGTGTGGCAGCTTCTGCAATGGCAAGAGTTTAAGAACCCTGTATGCCCAAATGCCTTGCATCCTCATCCTGCACCCTAACAATCGTAGGCTGCATCTGGAACCGAGCATAGAAATACCGTATGTAAATGCTGACATCATTAAATCAGAGATTGTATGGGAAGTGCCTGGTCAATAGTAACTGAGCAGTAAACACTTGCTCCTGGGCCGGCCGAGTGGCGCGATGGTTAAGAACTCGCTTGGGATGCCAGAGGGCCCCGGTTCGGATCCCACATATGAGGGCCAGTGACACT
>NW_017731690.1:1243503-1269847 GCF_001890085.2 Hipposideros armiger
CGGCCAGCAGCCGCAGTGAGCGGCCGTCCAGAAGCCGGCGACTGATCTGCCTCGCCAGAGAAGAGCGCAATGATGGTGCCAGCTTGGGCCAGTAAAGCAACGACCTCCACAACTAGATTGAAGAACAAGACGACAGCAGCTTGTCTGTTCCCCTTCCCCCAATTCCCCAGCGCTGTTCCCCTCCCCGCAATTCCCCAATAAAAATCTTTAAAAAAACAAACAAACAAACAAAAAAACACTTGCTCCTATTTTCATAGCGAATTCTTGGCAAGAAACGTTATAATGCTTTGAGATGTGAAGCATGTTGTCTCTTATTTTTGTGTATGTTCAAGGCTCACTGTTAAGAAGATACAAATGAAATATGAGGAAGGGGAGTATAAAGATGATAAAGGGTCAAAAGAAGAGCTGAGCCTGGCTTTGACTTAGCCACTACTAGAAGCTAAACTGCACTCTAATAAATTACATATTTTAACTCCTTTAATCCGTACAACTCTCTATTATGATTCCCATTTTACAGGTGAGGAAATAAAAGCGTAGGAAGAATAAGTAACTTGTCTGAGGCCACAGAGCTACAAAATGGTTGCCATTTCCACCCAGGCAACCTGGCCCTGAAGTTACTGCTCTTAATTGCCATGCAATACCATTTTTCAGCACATAAAGTCACTGTGCTGCTAAAGGAATATGGAAAGAATACATTAAAGAAAATGAAATACAAAGCTATACAAATAATAGTAGGTTAAATCAAATGACATTGCCATTTGTATAGGTTAAAATCAGCAGTGTGTTGACAATTTCGCATGGCTATATAAAAAGGGGGACATGGGAGTATTCAAAAGTGAATACTGTTGCAGACTGCCAGACACTAAACACTGACATATCAAAGCTGAATAATGTGGCTTTTGCCTACGATATGACGTGACTAAAAAATGGGAGATGAATGTATACACAAGAATTACAATAGAACAAGATATTTATAGTTATATAGGTTTGTGAACCAGTGGTCCTCAGCCTTGACTGAGCAATAGAATCTTCTATGGACTACTTTACAACTGTGATCTCCCATCCAGGGCAGATCAATCTGCTGGGGTGGGTTTCTGAAAAAAGACAGGTAATAACCTCTGAAAATAAATGAATGGAAAATGATAGCAGGGACTTTAAAGGCCATAACAGCATACTTATAAAACTCCCGGGATGGTGGTGTCCATGAAATAAAAACTGGTTGGTTGCAATGTATCTTGACTGTGGTAAGGTCCCGGGTCTCACTGTGAAACTGGTGAAAGCTGTGGGTGTCTTTTGCAGAAAGGCGCCCACATGCACATAGAGTGGGGGGTCCATAGAGCCAGGAGCAAACAGTTAAGAATTCTTGGATTAGAAATGTTGAAAAAAATAAAGGTTAACATGGGAAGTATTATAGGATAAATGTGAATTTTTAAAAAATAAACTGACTAAAGCTGACTTAACATTTTAGAAAAAGGAGCATATAGCATCTTCTCCCTAAAGAAGATGGGGATGGGGATTCATGGGAACATGTGACATGATCTACAACAAAATATTTAGATTGAGGTAGCTAAAGTTATGGCAAAGGCAGGGTGGGAAAGCTGTAGGGACAGAGTGTATTTGAACTTATTAGGGAAATGGAGAGAACGGTACAAAAAGGAGTAATGATCTTGGTAGGTCTCTGGCCTATAAATGCAAGTACCGGGAGGAAAATTAATTAAGAGCAGAGCAGGGAGACAGGCAAAGGGAAATAAACATTTAATATGTTATGCTCTTAAATAAATGATTGACATCAACGTTTTCAAATTTTGTATATTTAAATATTGCTTTGAAGTTATTATCTAATGAGAAAACCCCTTATAAAAATTTTTTTTAAAAGCATGCTATAGTACTATAGGTTGCAACATGTACATTTGAAAGTCAATATCTAGTCAAGTGTTTTTGGAGTCATAATGTCACTTCTGTGTCCAAGTATTTCCTCTTCTGTATTGAAATTTCCTTTATTACGTCCATCAGCACCTTTTGCTCACCCTGATAGCAGAACTAGTCTTTATTGTGGCTATGTTTCTAAGGTTCTTAGCAAGCCCACGTTTTTAAGTTTTATTTTTATTCCTTCATTGCCTTTCTTTTGCTTCCCCAGTCATGGGTATAAAGAATTATGTACTTCGGTCTAGGGCTTTCTAAAGCCATCACAAGCCTCTCTCCCCTCCGCCATCCCTTCTCACCACATTCCTTTCTTTATTCTCTCCTAATACTATAGAAACAGCCATTCTATTGACCTTATTAATTATGAGTGAACAATAATAGCACAATGGGTACAGTTCTTCAATGCAGAAACACATAAAGTACTGACATTTTGTTGTGTGATTACAATGCAAATGCAATAATAAGGATGTTAGTGCTAACTTTGTAAGCAAAGAGACTGAATGTTTTACACTGTCCATATCTAAGCTATATAATCAATATGCATAATTTAATTTTGTTTTACAGGAGTGTATCTGGCCAGTATGTCACTTACAGAAGTAGCTTATTATATACATTTAGAAATGCTTGATATACTAGTTGAAATTTTCTTTCTACATACCTCTGTGGGAGTCTGTTGAGTCTTTTTTTCAGATTTTGGCAAATCTTTGCTTCCTCTTCTTTTTAACGAAAGCTGAAAAAAATCATGAATATATATATAGTTCGGTAAACAATAATTTTAATTCAATTTTATGTTTTTAAGTGTCCTAATCTCATATGAAAAAACCAAGCCACATGAAAGGGTTACTTCAATAATTATAAAGGAAGAAAATAACCCAAACTAGATAGACTTAGATATATTTTTACTTTGGACGGGGTACACATCACAATAGAAGAGAAGCTGGTAATTATCTAATTAATTGAGAAATACAGGAAACCTACTTTGAAAATGCAGAAAAACAACTTAGACAAAATTTAGATTGATGACTCAGTATGCTCTATGTTTCAAATGAAAGCAAATCCTTATTAGCAGTCTACATCACTAGAGAAAAATAAAAGAAATAAAGTATTATTTCCAGGTGAGGTTAGATTGTTATAAGGTATAAAGCCAAACTTTAAGTGGATTTATGTAGAATTTGAAGACTTTCTTTCTTTCCTCACCACACATATCTGAAAACACACACAACACACATATGCACACACAGTTGTGTAATACAATAGAGGCTAGTAGGGGTTGTAATGAAATAAAGAAGGCACTCTCCAGATAAAGGAGCAGGTGGAGTGGGAATTAGCGTCAGCAGATTGGTGCACTACAGAAGTGTGGGCTTTTTCAAGTGAAGTTGGAAACTTGAATCGTTATATAAAAATCTCCCACATTTTACTGGGTGGCCCTAATTGAAATTCAAACAAGCAATGCTTTGTAGGTCACACAATCCATGTCTAGTGCCAAATCATTTTGTGAACTAGCAGTATATGATCTCTGATGCTCAGTTCCATTTCTAAGCACTGATATAACAAGAAGGGTCTCTCTGTATAAATAATAATCCATATGTATGAATGTCTACCAGATACCAGACATTGAGCTGGAGACCCAAAGATCAATCAGATACCGCACCTACCATTAGGAAGCCCACAGTTTAGCATGGGAGACGGAACAGACAATTACAGTACAAGGTGGTCACTGCCATGCTTTAGGTTCTGTGGCATCACCACCGTGAGAATAATACTTGCCACATGGCAAATGGTGAAAAAAATATGCTGAACTAATGAGTAAATATAAAATAAATATGAGGTTCTGAAGTCAACGAGGAGGGTGGGGGTGGGGACTGACAACAAAAGCAGGAAAGGCTTCTCAAAAGAAGAAGTGTCATAAACGGGCAAATAACTGCAAAAGAATTCTCCATGTTAATTTTTAACCCATATCCATGTTAAACGCAGGCATATGTCCAGACACAGAAAGCAGGGGAATATATTGCTACAACTGCTTTCATTCAGTATGAAAATGAAACTGCAGAGCCAGATGAATGGCCCATGTGGTTATTTCTAGTTCTTACAGAAAGACATTTTCTATGTTGCTTGTGTAATCTGCTGAGAAACAAAAGCTGTCGGGACTGATTCATCATCACCAAAAGTAACTTAGGAACCGATCGGCAAACACAGTCCCAGGAGAACCAAGGATATAGCAAGTTGAAGTAGGGAATTCTACCTACAAAAAGAACCTAAATTCATTTTATTTATTATTTATTGAGTGCTTTTAATTTGAATTTCTTCTGTTATATGTTTTTAATTAGTGCTTACTAATGCACATCATGAGGCACCTGTGATACAACAAAAAGAAAACCAATAGTCTCTGCTCTCTGCGGGGTTCCTAGTTTACTTGGCAAATCTGCAGTTCTAATCTGCAGTCTAATAGTGTGATGAAAACAATGATAACAAAAAAAAAACATTGACTGCCATTGACTGAGTACTAATTCATGTCAAAGCATTTACAGACATTATCTGAATTAGTTCTGAAGACACACCTTTCAGCCTCACTTTGCAGATTTATCATCTAATGCTTAGAGAGATTAAATAAATTGTCTAAAGCAGAGCTTCTTAAAGGGTGATCCGCAGAAATCATCAGTGTCCCTTAGTAACTTGTTATAAATGCAAATTTTCAGGACCAATCCCAGAACTATTGAATCAGAAACTCTGGAGATGGGGCCCAGCGAGCTATGATGTAACAAGCCCTCAGGGTAGTTCTGATGCATAATCAAGTTTGAGAAGCACTGCTCTAAAGTTACTACTTGGCAAGAAGCAGAATCATGTCTTGACCCAAGCCTTCCTGATCTTTCTTATCTATTAGATCACAAAGGAGAAAGGCTTAATCCCATCTAAGGCTGGAGATGGTGTGGGGAATTAGGAATAATTCCCAGAAAAAGTAACATCTTATTTTGAATCTGGTAGATGACGCGTCAGCCAGTGGAAGATGGGGAGGGGAAGAATGGAACAACGAGGCATTCCTGTAAAAAGACCATCTCTGGGACACAAAGAAATTTGGTATAGCTGTAACAAAGTGTGAGGAGAGGTGTGACATGGGATTTGCTGGTGGCATAAATTAGATCTTAAGAGATATTAAATAAAGTTTGGATTTTATGTAACTAAGGTCAAATTGTCATTCTGAGGTCAATTAGGGCTTTAAGCAAGGCATGTCCATAACCAGACTGTCCTAGAAGAAATACAAAGACAAAGGTGACACTCTAAATGGCCACAAGGTAGAGGGATGACATACAAAGGAAATGAGGAAAAGTATACTCTAATCCTGAGAACTTTTCTTTTCCTGTCTCTGTGCTTCATTAATTACAGATATGTGTTGAGTTCTGGTATGTATGTGGTACCATATGGCATACAAATAGACTGAGAAATTTTACTTTCCCCCCAAAGAGCTAACTGTTTATGACGATAAAAAGGATGCACGTAATTAGCTAAATCATAAGACAATGAACTCAGGGCATGAATTGAAGAACAAACAAAAGATTGAGAGAGCAAAGAATCAGCTATGATTCCAGATCTGGGTAAATCACAGAGAACCATCCCACAGAGCTTATTTTTGAAGACTGTGCAAAATTTCAGCAGAAATAAAAACAAGTCAACAGCAGGGAAAAGACTTGGAGAATGACTGTGCCTTATAGGTTCCCTGCCTTCTGAAAAGAAGTAATGGGAAGTAGGGACACTCCGGAGCGTGGGAAGAGAAGATGCTGAAAGGATTCAGATCCGCTTGTGCGGCTGAAAAATTTAGACTTTATCCTGTGGGCAATGTTAAAATGAACTCCCTAAATTAATACAGGAGAAATGCAGAAGCTAGGCCATTCTTTCCTAAGAGGCATTTTCTGTGTTACGTTTATTTAAATATCATTCAGGTGGGGTGTCAAGTTCAGACAAAGCTCTGAAATAAGGTTCTCCCTTAAATAAAGGTATATTGCCTTTAAGGTGCCTGTAGGAGTGTAAGTACGTTTAAGTATCATATTTACATTTTCAATAAATATTTAATCATCATTTTATAGTCCAATAAGTTCTTATTAAATTTCTGACTCTGATGAAACAAAGATGAGAGATTCATCTGGGTCAGAGAAAGTTGTAGAAATAATGTTAAGTCCCTTTCTTGTGAGGATAAAATTTCCTCACCTCCCTCCATCATTCTGCCCCCCCTTTCCATCCACTAAATCCAGGAACCTCTCTATAAGGGGAGCAGTTTGGGAAGCTGGGACTAAGATTTTCATCTTTGTTCCCAAATACGCACTTCAGATGTTTCACTAGGGAAATATGCTGAAAACATGCCTTGTTCACATCTTAATTCTTTGCATTCCCAGCCTCAACTTGTCCAAAAGAGGCTGCTGTTCTTTTTATCCACGTGAAGGCCAGGAATTAGAGAGTTTTGCCAAAAATTATGTTTGCACAGCAATCATAAAATGGATTGTTTGTGTTCTAAAAATGTTTTGGGACTGCCTTTCCTCCTCAATTGAAATTTGGTCCACTCCTTAATATGCAGCATCTTTGTTTTCAACAGTTAAACAACAGAGAAGAACCTGTCGAAAATGCTACTGAAAGATGTATGCTATGTATAAAAGTCTCCTATGTTTTTGATAAAAATTAAAGATAGCTCCTTCTGTGTGGTAATAAAATTAAGAGGGAAACTATAACTGTATTATATCTAGGATGTAGTGAGCACTAAATGTGTGCTATGCACTTTTCTAAGCACAAAGTATGCCTCTAACTCATTTAATGAATCTTACAAATCTTATGAATTTGATACCACTATGTGAAGCACACAAAGGAGAAATCACTCAGCTAGTCAGTGTAAGAAACAGCTTCAGAGCTCTTGCTCTGAACAACTACATCACACCGTTACTCTAGAGGAGGAAAAGCACAGCTTGTATTATTTCCAAGCATATCCTTCTCTATGTTATCACACCTTGGCTGCGTGTGGTTGGGGGCACTGGTTTACATATATTACACATGAGCAATGTGTTTGTGTATTTTCAACACAGGGGTCAGCAGAAGTGACATACACATTCACCGGCTCTCACAGTCATCCTGTGAACACTTGTGATTTCAGGGCAACGTTGGGAGGGAGGCATGGGGACTTCTGACTGAAGACTGGAGGGAAAAGGAAACAGGCAGGAATACTAGCTTTTCTATGGTCCAAAAGTTTGTGTCTCCCCAAAATTTCTACGTTGAAATTCTAATGCCGAAAGTGATGGTATTAGGAGGTGGGGCCTTAGGGAGATGCTTAGGTCATGAGGGTGGAGCCCTCATGGGTAGAACCCATAAATGGGATTAGTGCCCTTATAAAAGGGGCCCCACAGAGCCCCTTAGCCTGTTCCATCATGTGAGGACATAACAAGTCTGCCACCCAGAATAGGGCCCTCACCTGGCCATGCTGGCACCCTGATCTTGGACTTCCAGGCTCTGGAACTGTGAGAAATAAATTTCTGTTGTTTATAAGCCACCACGTCTGTGGTATTTGGTTAGAGCAGCCCAAATAGACTAAGAGGCTCCAACCCATTTTGGAAGGGAGCAGGAGGGGCTCTTGTCCCTAGAAAACCCCTTCTTTCCCTTCTGTTACATCTCTGACACCTACTAGAGAGCCTGGCACAGGAGGGCAGGTGAGGGCACCCAGAGATCTTGCTCATGACCACATTTTCACTCTCTCCCCTAAAAGGTGAGGCAAGATCCAAGCTCTATACTCAGCTATGATCTTGGGAACCAAGGGAAATGGGGGTGAAGGAGGCATGCCTGGGTGATCAGGTGGTATCATTCTTCTGTGCAAGATCCCCCAGCCATTTGCCATCTTGCTCAGAGTGAGAGTCATGCTTTACTAAGGCATAGGAGACCTCAACCACATCTATCCTGATAATATTTTTAAAAGGACTTGACCAGGCTTCAACCCAGACCAATTAAAACAGATTCTGGGTTTGGGCCCAGACATTTTTTCCCCAAAGCTTCCAGGGTGAGTTTACTGTGCAGCTCGCTGGCTCTAAGAACCACTGCCCTGCTCTACGTGCTCAGCCTCACCTCTGCCCCAAACAAGCTCGCAGACCTCACCTCCCACCACACTCCTTCCCTGCTTTCCTTGCTCTAGTGTCACAAACATCCTTATGATTCTTCAAATGTGCCAAGCGTGCTCCAGATTTGGGGCCTTTCTTCTGCCCACTCCCATAGCTCCTTCAGAGTCCCTAATAAGAGAGACTGTCCCAGACCACTTCATACAAAATAACAAATAGTTCCTCTATTCTCTGCCTTTGCACTCTCCTTGTCTTCCTAACCCTGCTTTACTTTCCTCCATAGCTCCTCTCACCATCTAACTTGTGTATATGTTTCATGTCTGTCTCCTCGTTCCGGAATGTGAGCTCCACCTGCACAGATTCTTTTTATTGTTCTCTGCTAGAGCAGAGCTCCGGCTCTTAGAAATACACCTGGCACAAAGTAGTTGCTCAGACAATAGCAGTTGAATGAGAAAACAGCTATTTCAACCTTATTTCTTGCATAGATTTGTTTTTGAAGCGTTCTAACCCAAGAAGCTGGTAAAAGATTAAAACAAACAAATAAATAAAATCTATTTTCAAAGTTCCATTTAAAGCTTGGAAAAACGAAAAATGTCTCAACCTTTGAAACAAAATGAATAAGGGCAAAAAAAAAAAGTATGAGCTGAAAAATATTCAAAATGGGACATATAATATTCCTTCACTCTGTTTTACTACTTTTCTTGATTTTTAGCAATCCATTTTCCCCAGAATCGTAAATTAAGATTTTGGGTCTCAAAATCATTTTGTAAAAGATATCTGGTTCTAACATTCTTTGATGGCCTATCTGCCTTTGTGGCTTCTTTTTTTTTTTTTTTAAAGGTTTTATTGGGGCATCGGGGAAGGGAACAAACAAATTGCTGTCCTTTTGTTCTTTAGTCTAACTGTGGAGGACGTTGCTTCACTGGCCCATGTTGGTATTGTCATTGCGCTCTTCCTGGGTGAGGCAGTCGCTCACCAGCCATTGGACGGCTGCTCACAGCAGCTCACGCTGGCTGCCGGCTGCTTAAGGTACCTCTCACGGCAGACCACTGCAGCAGGGGCTGCAGCCTACACTGTCACTGGCGACTCAAGGCACCCAGCTCCAGACTGAGCAGTTGCTCACCATCTTAGCTGTAGAGGGCGCAGTGTCCCTGACTGTCATGTGGGATCCGAACCGGGGCCCTGCTGCTCAGCTGGCGTCCCAAGCCAACTCCTAACCAACGCGCCACTCGGCTGGCCCTGCCTTTGTGGCTACCATTCATCAGCTCCTTTCCCACAGTTTCTCTTCTGTCCCTGATCCTCCAAGTCTGCAGAGCTGCTGCTTCTATCTTTCTGCCCTCAAGCTCAGGTCGCACTGCTTCAAGTTGCTCTCTAAAGTGCTCTCTTCTTTGCCCTCAGTCATGGCAGGAACCAAGTCAATGGCTCTCCCAACTTTCACTTTCCCTAGTCTTGGGGAAATAGCAATGTGATCATTCTGATAATTCAACTAAGTTATTTTCCATATTATATACTTCACTAAAGCTTTACAAAAAATAATCTGAAAATTCTGAGCATAAAGGCACCTATCCTTTGGGCACCTATACATTAAACTTAAGACTTTTATTAGTGAGTAAGGCTTCCCATTGTAAAATGGTTTACAAAACTGGCTGTATTTATCCCCTCCCAGTGGGCAGTCCTTCGCAATGTGCCCCATTGAGAGAAAGTGTCTATTTCTACACCTCTTCAGCTGAGCTGGCCTCATGACTTCCTTTAACCAACAAAATGTGGTGGCAGTAAAATGTGGTAAGAGAGATGAAATGCTAGTTCTGACTCTACCCTCAAGAGACCTTAGAAGTCCAAGACCTATCTCCTTAGGGCTAAATGGCTTTGAAAAGCTTTAGAGTTGCATACCGTCTTTCCTCTTTAAAAGTCATTCTTTGATGCCAATAATTATTTTAGAACACTTTTGCTCTTTACCTAGCATATTCCTTGCTAATAGTGCTTAAATGTTTTTAAATTCGAACTCACTTTCCATGACTAGTACAGTGAACTTTAGGTAACCCAGAAACTTGAAGAGCAAAATATTTAATTTAATTCCAGAAAATTCTATCTTCCATGGTCCTGAGGATCATGGGTTATCAGAGAGAAGAAAATAAATGGAGGCTCCTCTGTTTAAAGGGACATGGTTGCTATAGAACCAGAAGAAGTAGAATTGGGAGAAAACTGGATATAAGTTGGGGCTTCTAAAAACCTTCATGAAAAATATTCCTTTTAAAAGCCAGGTTTGGACCAAATAATTGCCTGCCTTCCATGTGTGGTTCATACCATATGATCAAAAAAATCTCTAGCTCCTTAGGGAGAATTACTCTGTTTCTTGAAGCTACTCCAGAACCCCCACGGTGCTCAAGGCTACTGGTTAGGGAGTTTCTGATGCAAGAAAGTCTTACCTCATTGCAGAGACCCTCTTTTGGGTCAGGGTATATAAGTTGTTAGAGGGTTTTCCAAATTATCAATAATGAACTAAGAAAGATCACCTTTCTTTAAAAAAGCAAGGGTAACATGATAATATGTGCTTCTCTAATATTCATATCATGTATTACACTTGGATAGGTACAAAGCAAAGACCTCAGAAAGTTCTACACAAGCAAAGGGATTTAGGACTAGAAGCTTTCTCTGAGAACCAGGTTAATAACTTTTGAAATAATAATTGTTAAAATTTTTATGCCTTAGATATTTGACCCACAGTAAATGTATGCTTACCAAGCTATAAATGTCATCAGCAAGTGCAGAGACTTATATTCCCTTCTAATTTGCTCTAGTTAATGAATTGAGTTCTAAGCACCATTGCACTTAGCAGTTAAAATCCATGTAGAAAATTATAGCAAAGCAGTAATAGCAGTTCCTTATAGCCTTTCTCTATAATGAGGCAAAAGAAAAAAAAAAAAAGAAAAAAACTGCAGCCAGCATTTATAAGTTGAATGGGGACTTGCTCAATGTTTTTTATATTGCATCTGAAATAGCTTCTACCTATTAATGTGGTGATGTTAACATCACTGTTGTATCAAGTTCAGAATCTTGTAAGAAATATGCTAAAAGTGCCAATACAAAATGGCAGGATGCTAAGGGGTGGGTATTACAAAGGTGCTTTACAATTATCCTGTATATAATTACACATTTAGGATACTTTGATGATATTTTAAAGGTCAGAGTATTCAGTAGTTCCCAAAATACACTGAAAGGGAGTAAAAGAAAGTTTCTGGGGGGTAATTTCTAGACTTGTTTAAAAAGTGATAGTCCACACTTGTGCTTCAAAAAATGTGTAATTAGTTATCAAATTTTAAAATGTAGATAATTTACATTTCCAAAATCAAGATTTCCAGTTTCCCCTGAAGGACTGGAAAATCTGGTAAAGTTGAGTCCTGATTATGTCTTGGAAACCTTGGGTTGGAACTGAACATTGAGAAATACAAAGAAAGATATACATCTTTCTTAACACAGACAGCTTCACTCATTCATATAACCTGCTTGGCCCCTTGTATTATCAGAGTGGAGTATTCACACTCTGCCTCGGACTGCTAAGGTTATGTATGCAGAAGGAGCTCAAGAAACCCAATCTCCCAGTTATTATCTTACAGGAATCCTCTCTGTACTACCTAGACCCTGCTTGGTCTTCTCCAGGTAGTTTTTCTATATGAGGCCGGCAACATAATCCCCTTTCCAGATGACTTTATTTTAATTTCAAATCTACTTAAAGTTAAAAATCACTTAAAAGGTTATTCGAAGAATAAATCTACTTTATCTTCTATATTAAATCCCTCCAAACAATGGAAGAGAGTAATCACATCTCAAGTTACTGTCTTCTCCAGGATATATATAACTTCCCAGTTCTTTCAAGCATTCATCATATGACGTGGTTTCATATCTAGCTTATGGTCAACTAACCTCCTTAAGCCTCTGTGTGTGTGTGTGTGTGTGTGTGTGTGTGTGTGTGTGTAAATAGCTATGGATATATTTCTAACCTTTTGTAAATTTAAAAAATCAGATTGTCAGGCATCACATTTATTCATATCAACTTTCATCATATTATTTGGGTTTATCACTTTAGTATCTTGACATCATTCTGACCTTTTGTTCTGTCCTTGCCTGTGTTTTTCTTGATTGTTACTAAAAATAATTCTGACTAGATACTATTTTATTAGAATATGATAGGTCTACTAGAGACATAGTTGAAATAACTTGAAAACAAATTGAGTTAACTTCTTATTGCAGATTTATGAAAACATAAAAAAATATTCATAAAGCATGATAATCACAATTTCTGTAACCTCTATCCATGTATCAAGTAAGTAATAATCATGAATTAAGTATGATTATAGAATGTTTTCTCTGTAAGTCTCAAATGCATTGGGGAAAAAAATCTTGTTTCTATGGTTTTATTCAGTAATAATCAACTACTCTTAGAAAATTGGCCCCTTCTTATTTTAAAAGACAGTGAAAGTAGAGGCAGAAATAATTGGCTTTATAAAAAATTCACAGAATATATTTTAAGAGGCAAAGAACTGAACCTAAACTTTTAAAGTCAAACAACATATCTACGGGGTGTGTTTTGTTTGCATGTGTATGGGCACATTTATAGAAAAATGAGTATGACTGTGTGTGCATGTCTATATGCACATGTGCATATGTGTGTGCATGTATTAGAGCATGAATGTGTTTGCACATGTTTATATGTGCATGTGTTTTAGATCCTGGAAGGAATTTCAGCACATCTTAAAAATTGCTCAGTAAATTCTAAAACACAAGGACAACCAGAATCTCTGTAACCTCTATCCATATACCAAAAAGATAATCTGAAATCTATTACGGATATCAGAACACATGCCCACTGAAAAAGTCATAATCTGATTTTACTTTATATTAAGGGGTATCTTGATATTCTTTGGAAGCAGAAGGAGCTCAAGAAACCCAATCTTCCAGTTAGCATCTTACAGGAATCCTTTCGGGACTACCTAGGCCCATTCTTTTCCAGGTACTTGCTTCTATACGAGGCTTCTATTTGGTCAAATCAGTCAGATTTCAAAGTTATTTTGGAATAGATAGACAATCATTAAATTTCTAAAACTTTAATTTGAACAAAAACAAATGCCACATTTGAGGCTAAGTAAATTTACTTAGTCCCTTGATATAATACTAAAAACACACAAACACATGCGCACACATCTTCTTCAGTCAGTCATAAGAGCAACTTAACAGCTACACATATAATAGTGCCTTAATAAATAATAAATAAGTATCTGAGGGATACAGGTATGAACATAAGAACACGGGACACCACTGGGATAGTAATAGGAATAAAATATTCCATATATTAAGGAAGTTATGGAAAGTAATCAAAGATGAACTAGATTCATTTCCTAAAGTAATATTTAAAAAAAGAATTTACCGTTTACACTTTTAATCAAATTGAAAGAATTTGGGGTTAATATGGCATGAAGCTACAACTTTCTTCTTATTAAAATATATTCGATGGGAAAGAAAAAAATGTAGGTGCAGTAACACCAGAAACTAAAGCTAACAGTCAAGCATTTGCCAGAATCTGAAAATTTTTTCCATTAGCAATAGCATCAGAGGAATTCAACCAAGAAATGTAATCGATCTTATATGTAGTCTTTACTGTCTGAAACAGAATAATTGGAGAGGTAGAGCAATCAAAACTAGACATCCCTGTTTCTTAAAATGTTAAACATGAATTTTCCTTTCCAACAATTCCATTCTTAGATATGTACCCAAATGAAATGAAATATGCTCGTATATGCACACAAGGACTTGCACAATATTCTTAACAACATTATTCATAATAGTCCCAAACCAGAAACAACCCATCCATCTGGTGAATGGATAGATAAAATACAGTATCCATTCAACAGAAAGTTTTTTAGCAATAAAAAGAAATAAACTACTGATATACGATATGACATGGATGAGCTTCAAAAACATTATGTTAAGTGAAAAAAGCCAGGTATGAGACCACATATTGCATACCATTTGTATGAACTGTCTACTAAAGGCAAACAAACAGATATAGGAAGTAGATTAGTGGTTGCCTGGAGTAGCAAGAAGGAGGGAAGGAATGGGGATTAACAGTAAATGGGCCGAAGGGATCATATTTAGGTGATGAATATGTTCTGAAACTGATTTATCATCATAATTGCACGAATTGGAAAATTTACTAAAAATGATCACCGAATTGTACAGTTGGAATGGGTTAATTATATGGTAACATGTCTCAATAAAGTTATTAAAAAAAAACCATTTAGGCAGCCAACACTTCTACATCCCAACCCTACTTTCCCCAATACATGTATAAATATTGCACAAACACTGATTTATCATGTGTCTGGAGAAGGGGCCTAGCCCATTTTCAATTGCAGCTCTCTGGTTATTAAAGCTCCCATACACGTAGGAAGCAAGCAAGAGCTAGACGGAGCTAGATGATTAATTGTGCAATGAATCATGAGATAGTTTATTTCCTTATCTAGGGCTTCCTGAGTAGAAGCATAGGCACAAAAGCCTTGGGAGCACCCCTGTTGGGGTTCATTGTTTTTCATATGCCAAAGGTAGGCAAAGAACAACTATGAGCTGCTTCAAAGTTTCCTAAGATGAAACTCTTCCTCATAGGCAGTGAGCATGAGTGCTGCAGTAGCATGCTGTAGATGAACAGGCCGGAATTAGATGAATGTCTACCAGTGTCAGAAATTGGGTTGTGCATATCAAGTTGTGCTACAGTTTTGGACCTGAGAGTGGGCAGTGAGAGGGACTATGAAAAAAGTTATACAATGAGTGTCTTTAGCCAACATTGAATTTAAATGGAAGGTCTGACATTCAATCATATTTTGTAAAAACAAAGAAAAAGTACGAGCGGAGATAAAAGTACACTGAACTAAGGCATTTCAACAGGGAAAGGATAGTCTTTCAACAAATGGTATGGGGACAATTGACGCTCCACATGCAAAAGATGTATTTAGACACCTACCTCACATCATACACAAAAATTAACTCAAAATTGATCATAAACTTGAAGAGCTAAAACTAGAAAACACATAGCAAAAAAGAATGCGTTTTCTTGTAGGTTAAGTAACAATTTCTTAGATGTCACGTCAAAAGCACAGATGATAAGAGAAAAAAATTATAAATTGGACTTCATCAAAATTAAAATTTGTACTTCAAAAGACACTGAAGGAAACATTGCAATCCTACATCTGATTAAAGACTTATATCCAGAGCTTAAATTAGAACTCAAGACTAAGAAGAAAAATAATCCAATTAAAAATGAACTACAAAATTGAATAGATATTGCACAAAAGAAGATACATAAGGGCCGGCCAAGTGGCTCGTTGGTTAAGAGCTGGCTTGGGACGCCAGAGGGCCCCGGTTTGGATCCCACATATGAGGGCCAGTGACACTGCCCTCCACAGCTAAGATGCTGAACAACAGCTCAACCTGGAGCTGGGCTGCCGTGAGTCGCCGGCGATGGTGTAGGCTGCAGCCCCTGATGCAGTGGGCTGCCATGGGCTACCGTGTGTAGCCAACAGTCAGCGTGAGCAGCCAGCAGCCACAGTGAGCGGCCGTCCAGAAGCCGGCGACTGATGTGCCTCGCCCGGGAAGAGCGCAATGATGGTGCCAACTTAGGCCACTGAAGCAACGTCCTCCACAACTAGCCTGAAGACCAAAATGACAGCAACTTGTGTGTTCCCCTTCCCCCAATTCCCCAGCACTGTTCCCATCTCCCAATTCCCCAATAAAAATCTTTAAAACAAAAAAGAAGATACATGAATGGGAAATAAGCACATGAAAAAACGTTCAACATTAGAGAAACACAAATTTCAACCACAATGAGAAACCACTTAATGCTCAATAGAATAGCTATAATAAAAAAGACAATAAGTGTTGGAAAGGATATTGATAAATTGAAACCCCAACCGCTACTGGTGAGAAAGTAAAAAGATATAGCCACTTTGGAAAATAGTTTGGCAGTTTCTTTAAAAAGTTAAACATAAATTCACTATATGACACATATATTCTATTCTTAAATGTCCACCCAAGAGAAATGAAAACATACGTTCACACAAAAACTTGTGAATGTTCATAGCAGCATTATTCACAAAGATGGAAAAGATCCAATGCTCACCAACTGATGAATGGAAAAACAAAATGTAGTATATCCATAAAATCGAGTATTATTTGAAAATAAAAGGGAATAAAGTACTGATACATGTTACAACAGCGGTGAACCTCAAAACATGGTGAAATGAAAAAAGTCAGATGCAAAATTCAACATATTATATGATTACAATTGGATGAAGTGTTCAGAAAATACATAGCTACAGATTCAAAAAACAAATTATTACTTGATTAGAATTGGGGTGAGAACAGAAGGAACTGAAAATGGATGCTAGGGATCTTTATGAGGTGATAGAAATGTTCTAAAATTTTATTATGGAGATGGTTGCACAACAATGTATTTACTAAAAACCATTAAATTGTACACTTGTGAATTTATGGTATGTAAATTATACCTCAATAAAACTGTGAAAATGTGTTGGGTCAATAAAAAGAAGTATTCAGCTAAAGAGAAAGGAAAAAATAAAAAACATATGTCTAAAAATTATGTGCTTGCCACTTTGAAAAATAGAAGGCAGCTTTCAAAATTATCATATTCTTAATAAGATAAAAAATATGGCCAGTACAAACTAAAAATAGAAGTTCATAAAGGAGGCTGTAAGCTCTGAAGAATAGGTTGAGAATAAGAAAACTCACAAAGGACACAAATTCAACACAAGAATTAAATTTTGCACTGGGGTCTTGAAAAACCATGACAAAAGGGTCAGAAAATTAATTCAATGATACTGAGAACAAACTTGAGAAATTGTCTAAGGACACAAGTGGAAAGGGTAAAAGGATGAGAAGGTAGTAGTGAGGAGTACAAAGTGGACAAAATCCTAAGAAGAAAAAATACAGTATCTATGATTATCAAGCCTATACTACAAGAAAGCTCCTTTGAGATAATTAATGAATAAATATTAATTTTCAGATAAAAGGGTCTAGAGTCTAAACATATTATAAACAATGACTACCACCTAGACATACCCAGGCAATATTTTTGAACTGGTTATTCTCCTTTAGCTATCCAAATGCATTTTTGTCCCTTCTCTGCCCTGCTCTGTGCTTCAGGAGACTGATCTTTGTGTACTGTTTTACCCAGACTCCCTCCCCTACCAGCTGCCTTCTAGTTGGGTTTGGCCAATAGAAGGCACTGGCAGCAAAACTGAGGGATGGAGGGTAGGAGGAAAGATAGTTCAAGGTATTTGTCTTTGCTTTCTCACTTTTTCAACACCTTAGCAGTAGCTGAGACCCCTCCAGGTACAGCTCCCACTGGGTGGAGCCTCCTCTAGAGCTCCACTTTTCACTAGCCCCTGAAATACTTTGTTTCTAGAGATAGTGATGGTTTCCAAGTATAGCTAATCTCCTCAGAATGTCTCACTGGCTCAAATTAAGAGTAATGTTTCCTTAATCCTGCCCATATTACTATGAGTAATGCTATTCATTTGATTCATCTAAGGTGAGTTTTATTTCCTACTAGAGGACCCTGATTGATACAAAATGTAAAGAAAAATATCCATAAAGATACACGAGGTTGGACAGTTAAGTTTGTGAACTCAGAAAAAGTGCTGTATACCTCAATGCTGAATATCACTACGGTCACCTTCGAAGTACTCCCCTTCAGAAGCTATGCACCGACACCAGCGCCAAGTCCACCCTTCAAAGCAATTTTGGAACTTTTTCTGGAATGGCCATCAGAGCTGTCATTGTATTACCCTTGATGTCCTGAATGTCTTCAAAATGTCTTCCTTCAATATTTCCTTTATCTTCAGGTAAAGAAAGAAGTCATTGGGGACCAGATCAGGTGAGTAGGGAGGGTGTTCCAATACAGTTATTTGTTTACTGGCTAAAAAGTCCTTCACAGACAGTGCCGTGTGAGCTGGTGCATTGTCATGATGCAAGAACCATGAACTGTTGGCGAAAACTTTGGGTCGTTTAACTTTTTCATGCAGCCTTTTCAGCACTTTCAAATAGTAAATTTGGTTAACTGTTGATCAAGTTGGTACAAATTCATAATGAATAATGCCTCTGCTATCAGAAAAGGTTAGCAACATCATTGCAACAAGTTTGCAAACTTATTTTTTAGACCTCGTATATAGAAAGAAAATAATTTGACCTACAAAGGAATCAAAGTCTGACTGATCTGACACTTCTCCACTGCAAAACGAATACCAGAAACTAATGGAACCAAACATATAAAGTGGGAAGAAAAATTTTTTACTCAATAATTTCATTCTGCCACTCCTGTGTGAGGTCATTCAAATGTTATTTTCAAAAGTAGAAAGGCTCAAAAAATATAACATACACAAACTTTTCCTGAAAAAAATGTCAAGAGCATTACTTAATTAATTAAAGATTATTTAAAATTGAGGTCTCAGAAATGTAGAAGTTGTGGTTTAAAATCATTGACAATAGTATTGAAATTGTCAATATATAGACAATATATAGAATTATATATAATTCTTTTATATAATAATTGAATTATTATATAATTCAATGTTTGAATATATAGAATTGTTTATAGGACTACATAATTACATATGAGGCAACACATATTCTTTAAATTGAAACTATACACTATAACAATGAATAATTTAATAGTAACAATCTTATTCTATAATCTCATATTAAATTAACAAAGACCAGACAGTTATCCAAGGGATTGTACTAACTCAAAGAATTCTTAATTCTTTGTTACATTCTTGATTTTGTTAATTGGGAAAATTGACAATCGTACATGGATTACAAAATAAAAACCTTAAGTTAACACTAGCGGAATTAAAAGTAGGATAACTACCTTCCAAATCAATGCAGAACATAATTATTCTAATTTAAATCTAGCCATACCTCTAAATAAATGAATCCGATAGCTGTATATTACCCTTGAAAGACAATACTTTATATAACAGATCTTCCTAAATACACACAGATGGCTACCATTTGATAAAGCTCTATGAAAATCTCTTTTTCCATGTGCAAAAAGGGACTGGAAACAACTACATACCAACATATTAGTGGCTCATTGTGCACTTGACTGCAGTAATCAATTTTGCTGTCTAATTATTTCTATTATTCAAGGTTCTTGGCCAATGTAGTGGTAAAAACACTTTGTTGAGGAAAAAAATAATGTAGTTAATTTTATTAACCACTTGCCACTATAATTGTCTAGAAAAACTGGAAATAACTGAACTAGCCAGAGATGAATATAGAATAGTTTGAATTTTTAATTTTAAGTGCTTCTGAGTTGAATCATGCTGAATATAAATGACCCAATTAAGTGAAAATATAAGTATAAAATGGAAAATATCAGGAGAGAAACTAAATGACATCTTTAAATGTCATCTTCAAATGTCATTTACTATCTGGATAAAGTTTAACTGACTCTGAAATGTAAAAATGGAAATCGAGCAGAGATATCAAATAAGTGACTGTATTGCCATTGAAATGCAGTCAAGTCTAAAATGGAGATACAACTGAATTTTCAGTTTGGAAACTACTTCCCAATATACAGTGAAATCATGATATATTTACTCAAACATAACACAAGTATTAGAAAACAAAGGAACCAAATAAATTCTAATTTAAGGAGCTAAAGATGAGCTCCTCTGACAGCAATCACATCTTTTTAAACAACGCTTCTCTTGCCCAAGCATTTATTGATAGTTTTTGTAAGTATAACAGCCTGTGTGTGTGAATTAAATAAAAATATGGTTCTTAAATTCAGAGAGCATAGAATTTAGATGTGACGTCAATAAAAGCTACAAAACAATCTAAGGTGGTTTGTGCTTGGATACAATAGCCTTCCTCTTTCTGTAGAAATGTTTAAGAAGAATATTTATAGAGCAGCAAAGGTAGGAGAGAGGCATTTGTCCAGACAAATTGGCATCATCAGTCCTGTTGATGAAGGCCAGGGCCAAGAGTGCAGACAAATTGTTTGCATATCTCCCAAAACACATGGAAATGTGAGCTAACAAACGGATGGTGAAGCAGTAAGAACTAAGCACATGCTCTTGGAAGAGGGAACAGGACACTTAGAAGAATTTTGAATGGCTTTATAGTGAAGTGAGATGTAGAGGGGACCTGCAGAGAGTAGTAGATGTTCATGGGAAAAAGGAGTGTTTCAAAGGCCTGTATCAAAGAATTGGAGTCCTAGATAAATCGAAAGTTTGAATCTCATCAACTTAAAAATTCTTTCTAGGAGTGAAGACTTAATCAGCTAGTCTAGAGCTATGTGGTAATCACAACAAACATTTGATGTCTATATTGTTCCTTGCAGTTTATAAAGCACTCACACATATTATTTCATATTGTCTTTCTGAATAGACTGGATAAGGAAAATATTTATTTTCCTTTGAAAGGGGACTAAATTGAGAGTCAGCTATTAAGTGACCTATCTGCAATAGGGCAGGTATTAAGTCTGTAAGAGGAGAAAACAGGATCAGTAGACCTGAAAATATTGTTCTAGCCCTATGTTTCTAGGTATTCTTTTTTCCTCCAAAGATTCCCTATCTGTGAGATAAAATAGATTTTTCCTCTAGGCACCTTGGCAATCTTCTCTTGATGCTTTTTCCTACATGTGTGCTCGAGGTGCAGAGCTTGGAGATTGTCTGAGATTTGAGGTCCCTAAAGAGGTCAGGTCATGTGGGTCAGGAAGAAGGTAGAAGCGGCATGGAAGGGGAAGCCTTAGTCCGTAGTGAGGTGTGCAGTCCTGGCCAGTGGAGACCGTGAGCCTAGAGGCAGAAAGATGGTTTGGACCCAGCCTGCTTACTTGTGATAATATCTGAGCCTCCAGTGTTCATCTCTAAAATGAAACTATTAGCAATATAATTATACATAAAGTATCTGGCACAGTGACTGGCTTATAATTAGCACTCAACACGGGTGGTTTTCCAGCATCCGCAGCCATGGAGTAATTTTCCACATGTCTGCAGCCAAATTAACTGCTGAACTGGCCGTCCCCAACACTGAAGATTTAAAGCAAATTTAGCGGAATAATCTGTGGGCGTGACAGGATCTGCAGTGTTCTCTCATTCTCTTAGCCTGCATTTCACATTTCTCAGCAAAGCACATGGAAGTTAAACTGCAGAACTGGTGTCCTGGGCGTCAGAAGGGGCCTGATTCCCCTTCCCAAGAAGCTCACAAGACCTTGTATCAGGGAAGACTTGTTGCTTCTGGGGAATAGCTGGGGTTTGAGAGAAGCGAGGTGGAGGACTGGAAGCTTCTAGGAGGTAGCATCGTCTTAGGAGACCTCTAATTCCGGAAGCGGGGCAAGGCTGAAGTTACTCACCTGCTTCCTGCACATTTTTTGTATTGCACTAAAATAAGCACTGTGGAAAGATCCCTGGTGCTCAGTCACACTTCTTCTCTCTGCAAAAGAGGGCCTGAAACACCTCTCCTAATTTCCACTGATTCTCTCATTCAAAATTATTTAGTGTTTATCAACTCTGGGTCAACAACTTCTGGTTATAATGGACACGATGATGAATAAGACAGACTCAGTGCTTGCTCTCAGGGAGATTATGGTCTAGTGCAGGAAAAAGATATATGCAAATTAAATATGAAATAATGTTACAATATTAGAGAAGAATATGGTTTGATTGACTACATGCCAGGCACTGAACTAGATGTTGAGTGTGCCACAGTATTCAAAACAAGTATCCTCATTGAACTTCCTTTCCTGAGATAATGTATATCAATGTATTCAGCATAGTGATGCATATGTGTAATTAACGTCAAAATGCAATCTGTAAAAGGTTGTCATTTCTATCAAAAAATAACTAATTTGAGGTTAGGAGCTACTCTCATGTCTACTGGTATCCCCTTATATACACTATATATATATGCTCAATAAATGTTTGCTTTAAAAGTTTGCTAAATTAAAGTCATACCGAAGTTTTTGGCTTTTAGCCTCAAGGAAAAGACTGAGGCAGAAAACAGAAGCTATTTTCTGCCACTGCTAGCGGCAAGGTCTGTCTCAGGCAGCCACGAGTGGCCAGGAGAGAAGGGAGCAGTAGAGAATATTGTTAATTACTGCCCCCAAAACCTAAAAACACCATGGGGACCAGTTAGGTCACAGTTCCAACCTCAGCGTCCCTTCAGGAAGGAACTAGGTTATTCAGTGGGGTCGGTTCTCCATGAGGTTTTTGTCTGTCACACACACAAAGGCCAAGTAACCCCTAAGAGATGCTTATTACACTTTTGGAAATGCAAAGACTTTCACTGTCAAAAAACATCAGAGAAGTCATAGGAGGATGAAAATAAATTAAACTTCAATGATAATGAAATACATGTTTGGGTGTCTAACTGATAGCCAGCACTCATTAACTCAAGGGCCACACCCCCTACGGTGAGAGAGAGCCTGGCAGCCAGCCAGGGGCTGATTTCACGCCAGAGAACTGCATGGTTCAAGAACCCACCTCAGAGACTTTCTGCACAAACTAGAACGTCTAGGTACCATCATTCCACGCTCGCTTACTTATTAGTGGAAAAGATGATGGATTCTTTGGTCGTTATGGTCCTAAGGCTACATCCAAAGCATGGCTCATGTTCCATAAGGTCCACTTGTCCTCATCCCGGCACCCTGGGTCTTCAGCTCTGATTTCCTCACTAAACTGGGCCCGGAATGCTGAGCAGTGGCAATGCCAGACAGCGCTGTAGGTTTTAGTCTCTGAGGTTCAAACCCCCTCAGCAGTGCTCTCAGTGAGTGCAAACTCAATTTAATTCAGCACTCTGATATCTCTGTCTTTGTATCCTCTATACGGCCATACCACAACGGGCAACAAATCACTGTTCAATAAATATCTGTTGATTCAATAAGTGAAAAAGATATTTACAGTAATAAAATAACAATAATGAAATGGAATACCCTACCTGACTGTGAATAAAACTTTTTGGGAGAACAAAGATGCATAACTGACCAAATAAAAGATGACATTTTTATAGGGACCCTTGAGAGCATTCAGTATGACTTCCACATTTATGAATAAAGAAACCAAAACCTATAAATTTCAAGTTACTTGCTCAAGGTCACAGGGAAAGAGAAGCGAGGCCTCAAAGCCAGTTGCAGACTCCAATACATATATATATATATATTTTTTTTTCTAAAAAACCACACTCAAATTCACAGCTACTGACAAAATGCCTTCATTTAATTTTTTGCAAAATTTTAATTCCTAACTTATTGACTGTGTAGATGAGAACTGACAATAGTTTAGAAGGCTCATCCATCCACTGGTTGCCACATAAATAAAGTTTGTTTATAATGTCAACGTTCTGCTGTGCTATCATTGATTTTCTTCATGGTTCCTGTGGAGGTCACATACGAAGCTCAAGAGTTGCCTCCATATCTGGTCAAGGCCAGGAAAGAATTTCTTTCAATATTTCTCTCCCTGCCTTGATTGCTACAAAACTCAGAGCAGTTCATACTAATGTACATCCCTTGGATTGAGTTCCCTTCATCTTCCCAGAATTCCTACTGGGAATTTTTAAATCCTCGTTTCAATGTTTATGATTTATCACAAACAATTTCAAATCCCTTTTAATAGTAGGCCGGATAGAGAAGTAAATGACTGTCTAATAACTCTGTAAGTGGCATATATTTTAAACACAGGTAAGCTGCTCATGTCTCAAGGGTTAATCACTCAATGTTCAGTCTACAGCCCCAGAACCTCTCTTAAACCGGGAGAGTCCAGGGTTGGAGACTTAATTCCCATGGATGTAGTTTATCGGCAAATGCAACAAACATTTCAACACATGTTGGTTGAACAATTTCTATGAAGCCCAGGATGTTGCAAACATCAAAATCAATGGATATTTCAACTGGGAACTGCAACTCAACAGGACATGCTTAACCAGGTAAAACCTCTATTTTTATAGGGCCTTATTGTTTCAACAATATAAAGTTCAAAAGAAAGGGAGTGGGATCTAATCAACTATGTGGGGTGTGTTTACGCTGACATGTATTTTTATGTAAAAAAATCAGAAATTTGAAATTTATAATAAAAGTTCAATATATTTCGGAAAACGATCCACCAACAGGGATCTTCTGATCTGTGCACTACTTCACTTTGCTGGAGGCTTGGCATCTCAGTAAAAGAAAAAAAGCCACTTACCCAAGGCTGCATCTTGGGAATCACTTCCCAGTGCATGCAACTGCGTATGTGATAACCCCATAAAACAACATCCAGAAAAGTTTACAACTCCTAAATACATATATCATTAAGAATACATGGTGACTTCCTGGAAGAGAAGCCTTTCTATGCTTACCTGGCACACTCTCCTTTGTTTTTAATTTAGTCCTTATTATTCTTGCCTACATTATTCAAGACACTTTTCTCTGAGAATATATGACTAAAGTAATAGCGTTCAATGCATTGCAAAATATTTATGATCATTTTAAAATATCAATGACTACTGTTACATTTTTTTTTCGCATTATTAAGAAACTTACCAGAACCAGAGGGAAATATCCAAAATGCCAAAGAAATTCCCCATTACAACTGTCTCTTGGGCTGCTTCTTTGCTAATTTATCAATCAGCATTTACTTTTTGCACTTTAGAACTTAAATAAGCATGTCCTATCAAAACCAAGTATAGGTACAATCAGTTTTTCATTTTATGTAAAAAAAATAGGTAATTATAACAATGCAGGACAAGCATTTGTTTATTAATGTGTTCTGTCTATAAAGAGAGTCTGAGTATACAGATACACTCTCAACAGTAGAGACAAAACAAACAAACAAACAAACAAAAAACCCCAGAGACACTACTGTTGAAATTTATAGAATTAATTATGTTTTTGTTCTAGAATGAAAGTTCATTGTAATAGATAGAATATATTAACCAAATACTCAGAAAATAAAAGTCCCAAGATAGATGGTGCTGTTGCAGTAGGCCGGTTAAGAGCCCTCTGGAGCAAAGACCAGGAAAAGTTACGAGAATCATTGTCTTTTAATACTCTTGTGCAAGGGTGAGAGATAAAACAACAGATACTGAAATAAAAAAGATCTAATGAACAGTTATCATTATCGCTTAGCTACTTTTTTCTCTTTCCGCTTTCAAACATCCTCTGTTGGTTATTTATTTGCTCAAATGTCTATTATCAATGCTTCTCCATGCACCAGACCTTAAAGGTGACACGAGAAGACTCCTCCCTACTGAAGAGCACAGGAGTTTAACAACTTTGAAAATAAAGATTTTTCCTACAGCAGCAGGACTTCACACAGGGCAGCGGCCCTCAGTGAAATGGAGCACACTCACCCATCATCAGACAGTGTATTATAGAAAGCCTTCTCAAGACCCTCACTTTACTCTGTCTGTGCATTAACTTCTCCTCACACTCAAAGAGCAAGTTGTAGTTTCCATGAAATAACTTCCACAAAAACCTCTGTGTCTCTGAATTTTTGCGATGCTGAAAGGTAGACCATCATTTGTCCCAGGTCACATAAAGGTAAAGGCCTTTTTCTATTGCAAGAAAGGATGCTGCTAACAGCAATCAATGTTTTATAATCAGGATGAAAATGCCATTAAGATTCTAAGGCGGCATCCTAAGAGGTCCCTCTTGTTTGCAGTTGGCAGACTATCAGCTGTTTCGATACAAGCAATGAACTGCAGTAGACTCAGCTAATTACCTGCATCCTGTCCTTACCCAATTCCTCTTACCCCAGATGCCTACTCCATACTCTGAGGGGGACGAGACAAGCAAATGGATGTGAGCAGGTGCACAGGGTTTTGTGCAGCCACCAGCCTTAAGAGCAATTGGTAAACACCTTTGAAGCCAGTTAAACCTTTAGTAGATGGTTGCCAAAATCCAACAGATGGCCTATTGGTCCCAGTAGTGCTGTTCAACATCTATATGACCCCATATGAGAAAGTAGAAGGGATTTGGAGGATTGCTTCTCTATAGCATGTTCTATTTAACATGTTTGGATTTTACTCCATAGCTAGTGTCTTCTCTTCATAATGGCCTGGTTCTATTTTTGCCACTAGCAGAATTCCACAAAGGGATACCGGTCATGTGACTAACAGTCACCAAGGACCTGAATATGCTTTCATTTTACAACCAAGGAAGCAGATGGTTACCTGAAGCGGTTGCCATCATTCAGGGGCAAGTCAGTCTTCAAACTCACAGCTCCTACCTTACAAAGTCAGCCAGTTATTACTGCAGCTCAGTTTTAATATTTACCTTACTGGTGGGTAACAAA